>NC_072731.1:215988235-216288235 GCF_026930045.1 Uloborus diversus | reverse complement strand
TTGGTGATCTTAAGAAGTTTGGTGCCATTGGAAAGGAGGATGAAGGAAGAATCAAAAAATAGATTTTTCACATGTTAAGTTAAAGTGTGTGCATTTATAAATGTTCAAATTAATCATTACTGGAAAAAAAAAATCTGTTTCAAAAATGAAAGGCCATGGATAATCAGGAGTTTACTGTAGTAGTAACTGAACATAACACCTTGTTCCCATAAAAAGGATTTGTGCCGCAATGAAAGTGCTAAAGAACCATCATATCCTTTTGTTCTTTTTATTATCTCTCAGCCCTCTTGTACCAGTAGGTTTGCTTATAAAGTGGGAAGTAATTTGTGATTGTGCTTCCTGCTCAGTAAGCATTAAAATGCGGTACTAAAATCTACCCCATTTGAAAAAGTTTCAATATTGTTTTTTTTTTTTAATTATTTGTTGGGGAGTTCTGGAAGGGTGATAACCCTCAAACTCTACCCGTAGCTGTACAGCTACTCACACTTGTGATATAATATTTGTTGTGGTTTTCATATGCTATAGGTAAAGGGTTAACATTCTGTACTATGTTATTAGTGTTTCTTCTACCATATATACTCGCGTATAAGTCGAGAAATTTTGTCCAAAAAATGAGATCAAAGGAAGGGGGGTCGACTTATACGCGGGTCAAATTTTCCGAAATTTTTTTTCCGATCAACGAGAGCTGGGAAGCTACGAGAAATGCCGATGTGCTGTTACAGGTAGTTGCTGATAAGTTGATCGTGTGAAAAAGTAAACTTATTCAAAAATAATAACTTAAAAAACCTAAATAATACACATAAATAAAGATAATTTTATTCTTCTTTATTAAGGATCAAATCAGCAATTAACAAATATCGTGAAACATATGAAAATATTTATCGTCAACAGTCACGCCATTCAGACTGAGAGTGCGTTCGACGAGCACGACCGGGAGCGACCGGTTAGTGAATCACGTGACAGCTAATGATCACGTGCTCAAATCAACCAATCAACTGCTTAGAATGGTAACCGCTGCGGTAACCGGTTGATCATAGAACGCCGCAGTTAGTAACTGGTTACTTACCGGTTTACCGGTGAGGTTCGTCGAACGCAACCTCTGATATCATTGACGATTCTGCAGCCGCCGATGTATACGATGACGCGGTGATGACGGAAGCGGACTTTAATGAACTTTTTTTTTGCGTCCGACTCGGAATCCGAGTTTTGAAGGCTTTTAGAAATGTTTTCCTATTTAATTCTTATTTTATTTGTAAATAAATGTGTTCATTATTTTGAAATTTCTTTGAAAATAATTCGCGATGTTTTTGGAAAGTATGGGGGTCGACTTATACGCGGGTTTTAGATTTTTTCTGGACTTTTTCTCTGAAAAAGGGGGGGGGGGTTGACTTATACGCGAGATCGACCTATACGCGAGTATATACGGTAGGCCTTTTTTGGAGGGTGCTGTGCCTTGTCCTTTCAATATTAAGGTTTGATGTGCCCTGTCCTATTTTTTGCATTTCTTGATGCACTCTGTCTTGCCCCTTAGAAGTGTTAGCAAAACTGTGTCAGAAAGGAAAAACCTTGAAACCTATTTTCCTTGTTTCCCTTAGAATTTGAATATCCATCTAAATTTTATGTTTTTAATGTAATCTTCTGAATGAAACATTTAAAAGATTCTTAGTAATCATTTTAATAATTACAGTAATAACGATTCAAAAAAATATATGGAGAAACACTTGAAATTTTTCATGCATAATTTTTTTATTATTTTGTTGTTGTGCATTCATGCAGCATGAAATCTTTACATTCTAGCATTTCTAACTGCTTTTCATGTCAGACAAAAATGTATTACGACGGACCCTATTAAACTGGACTTTGCTTAAAACTTAACTGGACATAAAAGGAAAAAAACGCCCTTTGTACAGCAAAATTTCTATTCAAAAGTGCCCTTTTAATTGATTAAAGTGCCTTTTCATATAGCAACCCCATGCCCCTTTTTAGTCTGGGGGAAACACTATATTGTTGTTAGTATAGTTTTGACAAATACTGTTCATTTTCATATTAATTATGTTTATTTCAGATTAATAGTAGGCAATTAAGATTAGGTGCAAATAGAAGAGCTCAAGTAAATGAAAATTTTTGCCAAGTTTCACAACAAGTCTTGCAGTTATTAGTAAGTTCATAATGATTATGTTTTCGTTTTCTCATGGAAATATTTTCCCAAAACTCTGCCTTTTCACTGATTATTTTATGGAGGTTTTTTTGTTTTTTTAAACTCTTGAAACAATGGAACTGAAAGATACTTAAGACAAGAAAACACAGTATAAACCACATAGATTGGTTTTTTAAACTAAATTACAAAACTATAACAACCATGACAAAATTGCAACCTTGATTATTTACTTGAAATTCAGCTCTCAATTTCTGTAAAGTTTGGGCAAATTTCCTTATTTTCATTCCTAAACTTTGGTTTTCATCCAAAATAATACTCATTTTTGCTTATAATGAAGAAGAAACGAATGTTTATTTATAATATGACGTATGACAAACTCAACTCTGAAAATTGAACATTTTAGAAATAGACTAGTTTAGTTCTTTTGGAGGAGTATGTCAAAATGCTAATTAATAAAGTAAGCACTCTGATACTTTGTCTTAAAATTAACACTTCTATCAACAAATTTTCAACTTGGATTAAATATTTTTTTTTTTATTTGCTTTAAGCAAATTTTTTTTTCTTCTGTTTTGAAGTGTAACTTATTACGCAAGGGTTTAAATTTCTGATCCCCAACCCTTTTGTGTGATGGAAGTGACAAAGTTGTTTTTTAAATTATCAATTAAAAGCACTGGGAACAATTTGAAATTTCATTTGCTCCCAAAAATAATGACAAATGATAGTAATTTTAAAGTTGGTTTTGCTAATAGATTTAGCAAATTAATTTCAAGGCTAAACTTTTTCAATGATGATTTTTGAAGATTTTCTTTATTTAAGTCAAGTCATTAATTTAAAAGCGTAATCCACATTGCTAAGGTTTTTGCCTTGAGTTTCGTTCAATTTTATCACCAAAATTATATTTATAATTACTATTATTTTTCATTGTTTTTAGCAACAATTAAAAAGCGGATTTCGAATAATGTTTAGTTTTCTTGTTGTTTATAATCTTTTTCTTCTTTAAAATACACAATAGAGACTCCAACATGTTGTTTCTTACATATGAAATTGAAATTATTTTCCTTGAAAAGTTGCAACTTGCCATACTAAAAAATGCCTTTTAAATATGCAAATGCTTAAGCAAAAAACTATGCTGGCTCTTATAGTTTCAAGTGTATGTGTTTTTTAAGTATAAAGTTATTTTATTTGTTGTATGGCATAATGTTATCAAATATTTATTTAAGATGAATTTTTCTAATATTTTTTCAAAATTTTCATTTTCAGTATTCATGTATACAGTCGATGGATCAAAATGATTGTAGACTCTTAAAAAAGGTTTTCCGTTGCTTGGGTAGTTGGTTTACTGTGAAAGGCTTACAAACTGGAGACCAAGCTTTACATGTTTTGTTAAACTGTTGTTTTCAGATTTTGGTATGTTTTAAAACTTTTATTTCATTCATTTTTTTTGATATTTTATTACTGCATTTTAAAAACCTATACATATGTATACACAGTTGAGCCCCACTATAGCAATTCCCCCCCCGGTTATAGCAAACCTTTTAAATGGTCCAATCTGAGATCCTATGTCATTAATGCAATTTCAGATTCTTGTAACGACCCTTAAATGCTAGTCGGCTATAGTGGTTCAATGGGATCCTTTCCAAAATTTTAAATGTATTTTTTTCTGAAAGAGCATGCTTAAAAATATAGAATCAGACCATTTTTTAAGTAATTTCTTTAAGTTTAATATATTTAAAAAAATACTTAAATCGGTGCTTTTTCATTGTTTAATGCTTCTGCCGATAACATCACAAATGATGAAATGCTATTCACTGTTGCCATTCACGGTCCAAAATATTTAATTTGCATCTTTACTCACGTGTATTGGCAACGATATGGTTGATAGCAAGTGTAGAACTCAATTGTAATTTGCTTCTTGATTATCATAACGTGGAAATGAGGTAGAAAGATGCACCATAGTGCATCATTTGTGACGTCATAAAGATCACGCCTTGTTTGAAAAATAGGACATTTTAAAAAATTAATTAAAAAATAACTGTTGGGAAAATGAAAGTATTTTCTGAGTCCATGTTTTTTTTTTTTTTTTTGCTTATTCTATCAATTTCAGTGACAAAAAGTACTACTTTTGATTGACGGAAACAACCCTATAGTTTACAATTTCAATCTTTTCACCACTTCATTAAAAAAGCCAGAAAGACATCCTATCATTCGTAAACAGACCTAATCTAAAAGGTTGATTTACTTCAGACAAAATTTATTGGACAGAATTTTTGACTTTGAACATGTTCATAGAAGCTTTCTAGTTTTATGAACTTCAGTATTTTCTGATCAATTCAAAAACCTTTTACATGCACAATTTCACTGTGGACTCATTTTCTGATATTGATGGAGAAGCAGAAGGTACTTGTCCTAGACTTTAAATTTCAGTTTATAAAATATGTATGTAGCTATTTTTTTCACAGAAAATGTCACTCCAAAATTAAATTAAAATTATAGGATAAAAAATTGAATTTGTTTCTGACAACAGCTCTGTTGAGATGGTTTGGTTGACATGAAAACCAAATAGATTAAATTCAAAACTACAGAGTTAAAAAATGTATTGAAGTGAGTTGATTTCTTCGGATGCAATTGACCGAAAATACTTTGGCTACTTATATGAATAACTTGTCTTCTACTTATTGAAGCGAAAGATTAGAAACGTTAGTTAGCATAGAGTTTCATTGCAATACTATGGAAAACAAAGCTCAGAGTTTTATGGAAGTAGGTTCAAGTAAATTTTAAATTTTTCACAGGCGTATTTTGCTGTATGTAAGTGCTTAAAAAACTTCCAAAAGGAGCAATTTTAGACAAATGCAAGAAAAAAAAATCAGGCTCATTGGAAATGTCACTTAATGAATATAGACTCTAATGAACTCTTAACCCTTGCCTAGTGTGTGTAATTCTCTGCATACAAAAAAGAACCTGCTCAGAGTAGACAGAACTGTTCTGGTTGCACAGTTTAGCTTACAAGTATTTTTACATTCTAAGCAGAAGCAAATGCCCAAGAGCTAGAACTATTTTTAAGGAGCAAATTTTTATGATTTTGGTTTAAACCCCCTCCATTCCATCCTAAATTTTGCCTTCTGCTTTCGTTCATAATTTTTACTTATTTATTCTCTAAACACAGCCAGAAAATTGTTATTGATTGAAATCTACAAAATGTAAAGACTACAAATTTTTATCTAGTTCCTAAAATAATACCTTTTACTTGTAAAAACTAGCTTACTCTCTCTTTCTCTGTTACTTAAGGTGTAGATAAATGTTTGATGTCAATATTTAAACAAAGAATATGCTGTGCATTTAAAAAGTCTTTTTGGTGGCTTTAGGTAAATCCCAACTCGGAAAACAATGTCCATGAGGCTGCTAGTGATGCCATATGTAGTGCTCTTGTTGTTGTTGAGGTAAGTTAGGTAAATTTTGTTCATGTTGTAGTTGTTGAAGTAAGTTATTAAGGTATGGATTGTCTATTTACATATTTTCATATTTTATTTAATTCTCTTAGGACTCATCTAATCATCAAATTCTTGCTCAAGTGTTATTCCAAGGTGTTCATACTCTTATTGATGCCTACAATATGTCAGTTGCTCGTGAAGATACTGATAAGTATGTTTAAAACATAGATTAGTTTTTTTTTAAATATTTTTTCTGATAGTATGCTATCTTTTAAAGTTGTTTAGCCTTTATTATTAGGGCAAGCATAAATTTGATTGTTCAAAGTATAGTTATATCATTTTCAGTTATTTGACCCAAGTATTGTTTTTCGTCAGTATTATTTTTCAATTGTTAAAAATATATTTTCTCCTATAGGTCTGTAAATTACTGTCGAATATTCACAGAATTGGCTGAATCTTTTTTGGAAGAAATGGTTAATACTCCTAATGTAGTAAGTGCTTTTTTAATTGTTATTGTTGTTGTTTTTTTATTTAATTTTTTTTTACACATGTCTGAACTTTATTTATCTTCACAAGTTTTATGCTGTGTGATTTAGCACTTCTTACTTTCTGAAAAGCTTTTAATTTTGTAATTTATTTTTATTTCTAATAGCATCCAAACTCTTTTAATCTACTATGGTAAAAGATATTTCTGTCGAAATTCAGATTCCTTTGAATATTATGAAAAGATTTTGGTCTAGTAATCTTATACAGGGTGGCGACAGATCAGGGAAATCAGGGAGATCAGGGAAATATCAGGGAATTTTGAAAAAATAACAAAAAATCAGGGAAAATTGATTTTATGAAAAAAAAATTTTTTTTTTTTTTTGCTTTACAAAATTAAATACTTTAATTCCCTACGCATTTTCCGCCAATTATCTGTTCAAAAAAAAAAGAAAGAAATTAATGAGGTGCGATTATACACCGCCGCATATTTGTGCATCTTTTTTTCTCAACGTCAAAGTATTGAATCTTACTTATTAACCACAGAATGAACTTCCTAAGATTGCTTCTGTGTCTGTTAGGTTGTTTATTTTACCTAGCTTGAAATTTCCTTTTACGCTTTAAATGCTACGTAAAATAAACAACCATACAGACAAAGAGGAAGCCTACATTAATGCCTTAGCTCCTTTGCCTTTATTCCATTGTCTGGAAGTAATTAGCGTACTGTAATCACGATTTCAAGAAGAAATCTTTGGTTTTTGAATTAATACTATAAAAGCTTAAAAGTTATTATTTCTTTTAAAATTCTTTTTAAGTAAATATATTAATTTTTTATTGTTAAAATGCTGTATTCATTCATTAAAACCTATGATCTTGATGAGAGAAAAACTCCCTGTGAATGGATGTCAAATGGTTTCATCTGTTTTGCATAAATATGTCAATAAGTTATATAAGAATAACTAAATTAATTTTATTCTTCCACTATTACTTGTTATTCTTGCAACAATTATTATACTGTTTGAAAACTTAGTTCAAAATAATTTCAATTACTTTTTAGTTCTATCATAAATACACATATGTTTTTAAGAGTAATTTTAACAGTTTCTTAAAATTGTTATGCTAAGTGGTTTCTAAAAGTAAAGTTTTTTTTTTTTAATTTTCAATAATCTTTCCTTGTAGAAAAATTTAATATACTGTTTTGTAGGTCCCCCCCCCCCCCCCGCGCCCAAATTGACTTGATATGTTTTTTTTTAACCATTTTATTTAAAAAATAGCATTTTTTAAAAGTATATTTTTAGTTCAACAACTTTACACAACTTAAAACGTTTAAAATACTGCATTTTATACGAGGGCTATCCAGAAAGTAGATTACGTTTTCGTCTGTGTCCGCTAGGGGCGGGGCTAGCGCGGCCATCTTGGGGTCAAAGCGTTGCGCAGCTCAGTCTGCATCTAGCCGTGCTAGTGAGAGGTTCGTGCTGTGTTCGTTCAGATACTGTGACGGTTTGAAATGTCTGCGTTAATTGAAAATCCCGCGAGCTGCGAGGTGCGCGCAGTAATAAGGTTTCTGACTGCAAAAAACTGTAAACCGATAGAAATCTATCGGCAGCTTTGTGAAGTGTATGGGGACAACATTATCACTGAAGGTGGAGTGCGTCAGTGGGTCATAAGATTTAAAAATGGCCGAACCAATGTTCACGACGAAGATCAAAGTGGGAGACCCAGCATAGTGAACGCCGAACTTCTCGAAAAAGTCGATGCTAAAGTCCGGGAAAATCGAAATTTCACAATAACGGAACTTTCTTTAAGTTTTCCACAAATTTCGCGAAGTTTGGTGCACGAAATCATCAGCGAAAAGCTTGGTTACCACAAGTTTTGTGCAAGATGGATTCCAAAAATCTTGACAGAGGACCACAAAAATCAGCGAATGGCTGCAGCGTTGAACTTTTTGGACGCTTACCGTAAGGATGGTGACTTTTTACTCGATCGCATCGTTACTGGTGACGAAACATGGGTGAAACACGTGAACTGTGAAACGAAATTGCAATCAATGCAGTGGGGGCACACAAGTTCTCCCCAAAAACCCAAGAAATGCATGCAAACAATGTCGGCAAGGAAGATCATGGCGACTGTTTTTTGGGACAGAAAAGGTGTGATTTTGGTGGACTTCCTGGAAAGAGGCACTACAATAAACTCTCAAAGGTATTGCCAAACTCTCCAAAAACTCAGAAGAGCAATTCAAAACAAGCGCAGAGGAATGTTGAGCTCTAAGATCTTGTTGTTTCACGACAACGCCCGGCCCCACACGGCAAATGTCACTCGTAAAGTTCTTGAATCTTTTAAGTGGGAGTTGTCTCCTCATCCACCGTACAGTCCCGACCTGGCACCGAGCGACTTCCACCTATTCCCAGCAATGAAGAAGTGGCTGGCTATGCAGCGTTTTGATGACGACGCACAGCTGCAAGAAGAGGTAACGGAGTGGTTGAAGGCGCAGGCGGCCGAATTTTTCGACGAAGGAATTTCCAAGCTCGTACATCGCTACGATAAATGCCTTAATTTGTATGGTGACTATGTCGAGAAGTAGTATTTGAGTGTGGCTTTCATCTGTATATAATAAAAAAAATTTCCTATACTTTGTTTATTTTTTATTCCAAAACGTAATCTACTTTCTGGATAGCCCTCGTACAAACATACAATGGATTTCAAGTATAGCAAAGAAAGAAAGCCATTATCATTGGTAACGTAAATCAGGGAAATTTGGTGAACTTAATCAGGGAAAAGTCAGGGAACTTTTTTTCACAGTTCCTGTCGCCACCCTGTTATATATTTTTTTTGTAAATACTTTGTACGGAAATACATTTTTGTGTAAACTTATGAAAGAAGATTATTCCGTTTCTAACACCAGAGATGAAAATCTTTCACGAATCCGCGATTTTCCGCTTTTTGTATTTTTTTTCATTTCCCGGACGCAGAGCATTTTCCAGCGATCAATCGCGTTCGCCCCGTCAAGATTTTTGCTGACTCACGTGTTCTTTCTAAGGTAGAAAGAAGAAAGGAACTTCATTTTGTGGATGGGGAGGGAAAAAGGCTCGAGAATGACATAGAAAGCATCGGCGTTTATGCATTTCGAAATCCGATTGCATCCGCTTCCGTAACACTCGCTCATTTTTGTCTACTATGCCATCCTATCACTTAAACCTTTATAACTTTTTGTGGACTATTATTTTCAACCCTTCTTGTATGTATTTTGTTTTTTGCTGAAGACTTGTATGCTCATTGTTTTGCCACGCCCATTTCACAGTCACTTTCTAGCGATCGCGCAAATACCCCCTCAACTCCTTTCTGCCCCAACCTTCCCATCAGTATTCTTGCTGAGGCATACATTCTTTCTTGAGTAGAAAGAAGCAAGGAACTTTTTGCTGTGTTGGTGAAGAGGGTGAAATAGGAGTGGAGGGAGAAATGCTGGAGAGTGATGGTGGGTGCAATCGTTAGATGTAGCTTCTGAAATCCAATTGCATCCACTTCTGTTACACTCTCTCATTTTTATCTGCTATGCCATTCTACTGTTTAGACATTAATACACTTTTTGTTGACTAATATTTTCAACCCTTCTTATACTTTATTTATTTTTTATGAAGACTGCCATGCCCATTCAAATGTTTATTCTATTCCATCCGAGTTAATTTAAGCCAACATCATTCTTCAAATCTAGTTTTAATGCTTATCAGGCTTACCAAAGATATAGATCTTGAAGATCTTAATACATTCAAATTTATTTTAATTACAATGTGCTATTTTATTATAACAGACATGTAAACATAGGAAATTAAAGATGCTTATCTTCTCAAATCATGACATAGTGTTTAAAACTTTTTTATCAATTTAAAAATAATCATTTTTATGTTAGTGCTTAAAATGACCGTCAAAGTTCAAAAAGTTTTAGATTGGGTCTAGTTTTTTAATGATTTTTATAGAATATACCCAGCTGCTCCACAAAAAGGTTAGCTACATTGATAATGTCATTTTGTAATCATGGTGTCCAATGATTCAGCTTGTATTAAGTGTTTAATTATATGGAAGTTTTATAGCATTATATGTCACATTATAAAGTTTTAATTTCACCTGATTTGTGGGCTATGGGAAAATGAAAGTGGTAAATGGAATTGATATATCTGTTAAAATCTTAAATGTATGCAAGCTTATTTTATTTATTCATTTGTTAGCATTTCTACCAGTAAAAAAAACAAAAAACATTTATGTATTAATATTTGAAAGACAGTTCAGTATTGATATAATTTCACTTAATGTAAGAAATATATATATATATATTCAAATTTTAAGTCTCGCAATTTTTCCTCTTTTTTGACTTCAGGCTGTTTTCATCCCTGTAACACTTACAGCAACTTAATAAGCCTCATTTTAGAACTATGTTACTTTACAAATAACATTGAAGTTGATATCAAAATTTTGAAAATATAAGAGTTAAACAAATTTAATGCTGTAAATGAGTAACTTTACCAATAATATGAAAATAATCCTTTTCTCACTAAGAAAAACATGCTAATAAAAGGACTATTTTTGTGGTTTTCAATTAATCTCAGGTGATCCTTTTTGCCAACAGAGGTTGGTGAAAGGGTTTCCCTTGACTTTTCTTAATTGGTATTGGTCTTAGCACAAGACTACTGTTTTTGTGAAAATAGCTGGATTACATTGAATACCTTGGTTTCTTGCATGTTTATTTAGTGAAATAGTTTGATGAATTCCTTTTGTAGTTCAATTTTTAAATATTTTACAGGGTTTTGGAAATTTGCAGACCTTAAACTTACTTTTGATATGTGTAAGCCATCCTGATTTTGAGGTAAATATTTTGTTTTCAAATTTTGTTCAGTATGTGTAGCTCTAGAGAGTTATGGCTTTTACAGGTTGTTTTAAAATGAGAGATTCATTAAACTTAATCCTTGGACTAGTTTTGGCACATGGTAAAAAATAAAAAACTTCTTTTCAATTAATGTCATTGCTACTAGCTCAAAGAAATGCTGCAAATAAGATAATTATTTTTAAACTGTCTTATCGTATCTGTTGTGTTTCTGTGAAATTTTAAGTTTTGTTTTTTTCTAACAGTATTAGCTTTGTCGAATGTCTTAAGTTAAAGCACTGTTAATCTGTTTTTATGCAGATTTAATGCTTAGACAAGATTTATACACAAAATTCTCAATTGTGCAAATAATTTACAGAGAATGTCAAAATGATTTCCAGAACGGGGGTTGGTTCAGGTTGGTCTTTTTTTTTTTTTTTTTTTAAACTACATTTTTGTGAAGTGAAAAAGAACAAAAGCTGCATCTTAAATTTCTATTTTTGTTAGATAGCAAGTGACTGCTCATAATGTTAGTCGTTAATAGTGCACTTTTCTATGTAACTGCTCAAAATTATCACTAATTTGTCACTTTTGGAATATATTTTGTGTTTCCACCAGGTTTTTATAATTGCAAACTTTGTTGGTAGTATGTTCTTTTAATAGGCTGAACTGTACAAAGTTTAATGCACTTTATAAGAACAAGATTGCTATGATTATGATTCATGCAATTCTTATCCTGCAAATTGTTCATTTGTTTTAGGAATTTTTCCTTGTTTTTGGTGAGTTTTATGGAGCACAAAAATATTTCTGCTGCTTTTTATCAGAAATCGGGCATTGATTGTAAAAGAATTTGAATAAATATTATATTGTATTGAAAATATTGTACCTCTCTTGGCAGCAGTTGGATACCGGACAAAGAATGATTCATTATTTTAGACTTATCTCCTGTCAACCACCTATATGAAGTAAATTGCTGCTCGGACTAACCTTGTGCCATCAGTTCGAGCATGTAATAATCATTGATGTTCAAAAGTCTGAGTTGTCCTGCAATTGTTGCTGTTAAGATTATTTATCTTAGAATGTCCTTCTCTTTTAATGTTCTTCCTAAATGTTCTACAAACTCTGCTCATGTTTTTTTTTTTTTTTTTTTTGCATATGTTTTTATATCATGTAGTATCATGAGTTCTGTCATGTAAATATCATTTTCTTTCCAGGTTGCTGAAATTACTTTTAATGTATGGTATCGACTATCTGAAATGTTGTACAAAAGAAATGATGATACTTTGAACAATATTTTTGAGCCATATATTCAAAGGCTTATCATAGCTCTTTGTAGGCATTGTCAACTAGATCCAGATCATGTAAGTTTGTTCATTAATTTATTTTTTTGCTAGTGTTCTTTTATTTTGTGCTTTTTTTTTTCGTAATCTCTTATTGAACAGTAGGAAACAAAATTTGACTGATGTGAAAACATTTTCAAATCCTATTTTTTAACTTTGAACCGTAGTTATAATTCCAAGTGTTGTTGTGCAAAGCATGGGTTCCCAAACTCTAATGATAATAGCTGGTGAATATCAATCTTCACCAGAGACGACCTAAACATAAATTTTTGATAGGACATTTGCCAAATAGAACTCAAAATTCTGCCGAATCTGAAGACAAAATTTGCATAAAGAGGATGTTTTTGGGAGGTCGCAGTGACTTCTTGATGGGCCGCCCCCGACATTCACATACCAACGGGATTGTCAAAAGACCGAATATTTTCCGTGAAAGCAGTGAAAGTTGATATTTTCTTATTTCTGTCTTTTACGGTACAATATATTGATATCATCGACACTTTGCGACGCCCTTAGCCTCTCCCTGTGTCACCCCAGGATGAAGCTGCAACCAATTTGGGAACCCCAGACTTAAGGCGTCATTTCTCACTCATGTGTTGGTAAAAAATTGGGAAAAAATTTTGTGAACTGATGTGAGCTCATATACGATTATTCTTTTTCATTTTTTTTTATATCTGTAAACTGTCTCAAGTCTTCAGTCACAACACTTTTAATGCTTCTGTAGGAAGGAGTACCAGATGAAGGAGATGATTTTAGTGAATTTCGGAGACGTGTATCTGATTTAATTAAGGATGTTGTGTTCATTATTGGATCTTCCAAATGTTTTCAACAAGTAAGTTTTTTTTTTCGAAAGCAGTTTATTTCTAAATATATATCCTTAGTTTCTTATAGTTCTACAATTTTTCTTTCTTCTTCTTTTTTTTAATTTAAAAAATATTTTATGTATTTAATATTTTGTAGAAAAATCTATAATGATTGATATTTGACTGAACAATTTTAAATTATTTTATGAATTAACATTTGTATTTCAGATGTTTGAAAATTTGTGTTCTCAAGGAAACATGGCAACTTGGGATACTACTGAAGCATCTCTTTTCATTATGGGAGCTGTTGCCAAAAATATTGTACCGTAAGTAATCATTAATTTCTGTGCAAGCAATATTGCTGAATTAAACACATACAAAATTGCTCACTACAGCATTCACAGACTGCTGTTTCACCCTTATCGGGGAATATCAGTCTAGCATAGCCGTTTCAGAACAGGAGATAGTAAAACTCATGTAGAAGCTGAGATTACATTCACAATTAAAATTATGTTGTAATATAATCTACTTTAATAAATCGTTTCTACAGGAAAATTTTTTTGCAAGAGATGTATCCAAATTTATTTTCTAGTAAATATCTTATTCTCCATTCTTTTCCCATAGTACAAATGTGCACGAATGTAAGTAGGCATGGTTAGAGGTGAGACCATCTTCCTGAAAATTATGGAGTTACCATAGAGATTTTTTAATTTTTAGTTAGTTTTTTGTTTCAAAATATACAATTTACTTGTTCAAATTGTTTTATTCAAATTACATGATTTTAAAAAAGTGCTAACTTGCCTCAAAGTAACATGTGCAAAAGTTTATTTTGTTCTGATAAATCTAATATACTCCAGATTGATTTTGATGTTTCAGTCTTCCCCTCTTGGTTAGTTTCAGTTGAGATTATGTGAGTAATGCAAATGAATAATTGCAGTTTCCTCTGTATTCATGTCTTTCATTTTCAGAAATGAAAAGTGGCTGGAATGAATCAAGGAGATCCGATAAATAACTTGATCAGTGAATATGCTTTAGCCCTATCATAACCCCAGACTGTTGAGACTCCCTGAAGTCTAAAGTATATATATGTGTTGTCACCGAGTGTTTCTTGAAAAGTTTTAACATAATTATCGGAAACCAGTTTTTATTTGTAACAGAGAATTCTTTTTAAATACAGTATTCATAGCATACTGCTTTCATATAGTAAACTATAGTATTCATTTGGGAGACTTTTAACTATGCCATCATTCATAGAAGCACCAAATAGTCAATCTTGTGATCTTTTTCGAAATATTGCAAAAGAATGACAATAATTTTTCTTTTTCTCTGTAGTGAAGAAAATCGGATTGTTCCTCAAGTTATCGAAGCCATATTGAATTTGCCGGAAACTACACATATATCAGTAAGATACACAAGCACTTACCTCATGGGAGAACTTTGTGATTGGATTGAGAAACATCCGCAGTATCTTGGTAAAAGCAATTTGTTTTGGTTGAATTTGCGTATCTTAGTTTTCTTGTTATGTTAATTAATATAGAAGAGACTGGTGTTGATAGTCACACGATTTGGTAGTCACATGTTTTGTATCTTCACTGGTACAATTGGTGTAGAACTGTTAGTGAGTAGATATAAAATGGTTTCAACAATTAAAAAACAAAAATCATAGCATGTGAGTATTTTTTCCCATTGTTCTTTCCAATTGAGGCGGTACGGAGCAAAGGGATGTAAGAGACAAAATTAAAAGTTTGGAGATAACTGGTACAAATGGTAGGTGAACCTCTCCTCTATTTTGGTGAAAGAGATAGTAGTAGTAGCAGCCCTGGTAGGTGCTGCTATCTATGCAGCTTGATGTAGAAAAACTTTTCAATGAAAGCCTGCCTAGGACTAAAACTTTAAACATGTTTTACTCAAAACAAATGTCCACTAACATCCCTTTGCTTCTCATTGCCTCAATTGTGTCTTTAATATTATCTGAGTATTTGGCAGCATTGTAGTCTAAAGACTAGTTTTGGCTTATGTTTAACCCTTTTTTTTTTCTTTAATGCTTGCTTGTTACACACTAGCTTATATAAACAAATTTTTGAAGTCAAGATGGTTATCTCAATATAATTTGGGATTGCTTGTTTATTGCATTCTATTGGGATTACTAACCCCCATGTTTTTTTTTTTGGGGGGGGGGGGGGGCTTTTGATGGACTCTACCGTTATAGTTTTGCATAGTGACAGTAGATTCATATCGTAAATTAGAATGTCCCCCCCCTCCCCCCCCCCCAAAGATTAAAAAGTTTGTTCCCCCTCGTCCTAGACAGAGTCGGTAGAAATTTAAAGAAAGACTAGAAAGAGCGCACACTTCCTAATATTATGCTAAACAGCAGTCACAGTTACAGTGAGATTGGTTGTTTAATCCAAGTGTCTAGCTTTTATTTTTGACCTTATTTTAACTTCTGGTTTATCAAGCTGCTGCTGCTAGTTTTTCAAAAGTACCTCAGTTGAGGGAGGAAAGGAAGGTTGCAGGCGCAGATTAATTCTTGCATTCAGTAAGAAACACCCAGTTACATCCTTGAGAAGAAAATGGGAGCAGTGATTGAAACGTAAAGGATAGGGTCATAAACTGCAGAATAATCCAAAACATTTGATCTATATATGCCAAAACTGCATGTCTGATTACTGGTGACCTAATTTCTTGTTTTGTTGTAGTATATTGTCATTTGTGAGGCTTTTTCTTTCTTTCTGTTTTTAAGCATTTTTTCAAGTTTTTTTAGCCATTTAAATTGTAATTGATAGCCAAAGCATTGAAGGTATAAATTGTCATATTTGTTAGAAGTTTATAAAACTAGAAAATATGATAGTTTTTTGGTAATAAACATGATTTGAAAAGTGGTATCTTAAAGATAATGTTCCGCTAGTCTCACTCTGCCCCTACAGTAAAGGCTAACCCATTTTTAATGGTGCACAAAGGAAAAATTTGGCATTAAGAAATGCACTGGTATATTTTTCTCATTAGTTGTTGCACAAAACTTTCTTACCCTTAGGAACAGTTTTTTGTTTTGATCAGTAGAATCTAGTATTCTGCTATAGTCAGTTTTAAAAAATATCTGATTTCTCTTTATTCTAACTGCAGAAAAAAAACTGAAATTTTTTGTCCTTTTTTTCCCCCTGTAATTAAATACTAGTTAGATGAGTTTTGCTGAATTATTTTTCTCTGAAATCTTATCAATGGAATAATTGCTTTCTGCCAATAGTTATTATGTTTGTATTGGTATTATTTTTTTTATCAAGTTGGTTGAATCAACTTGCTGATCTATTGAAATTTATAGAAAATATATTCATTCCAATTTTAAGACACTAATATTTTAAAGAGGGAAAACACAAATAATGAGCTGATGTGTGCATCACATGACTTTTTTTTACTCCAATTTTAATGTCATTTTCCCATTATTGGCATTTTAATGTGATTCAATAGTTTACTCTCTAAATATCACCACCAGTGGCCAAATTGAAAATAGATTTTTTTTTTTAAAAATGCCAAATTTTTCACCAAGTTGGTGACAAACGGCGACCAAAAAACTGGCGATATATTGCCAAGTGTCTGCCAAATTATAACACCACTTGAGTATACGACAAAATTAACAATGATTTCCCCCCAAAAAGGGGTAAAAGACCCCTTTAGAAACACCTGAATGCAACCATAAGGGGAGGTGCACAACTAGACCCCACTAGGAGTCTACGTACCAAATTTCAACTTTCTAGAACATGCCGTTCTTGAGTTATGCAACATACATACAGACATCACAAGAAAAGTCATTGTAATTAACTCAGGGAATGTCAAAATGGATATTTCGAGTGTTTATACGTTCTTAGGCACTTATCCGCGTGTGGTCGGGTTGAAAAAAACACAACGTTAATTCGGGGGTGAGCAAAATAAAAATTAAGGCCAAATTTTGAGTGAAAATTTTTTCGCAAATACAATACTTCCTTTTTTGTAAAAGGAAGTAAAAATTTAACCCCCTATAGAGACTGAATGTTTGTGGTAATAAATTTTAACGTTATATATATTGATTTATTCTTTTCATTTCAGATCCTACTTTAAATTTTCTTCTTTCCTGCCTCCAGAAAAGTCCATTGTCGACTGTTTCTGCTACAGCTTTACAAAATATTTGTTCAGTATGTAAAAAACAAATGACTTCTCATTTCAGCTGTTTATTACACATAATTAAAGCCATTGACACCATTTCAATTTCAAATGAAGCAGCTGTTGGGCTTTTAAAAGGTACTCTAAAATTTTAATATATATTTTTTGCTATTTGTTGATTATATTTTTGTATTTTATTCTTAAATTCTTTTTTGCTGATCTCATTGCAAATGAAGTGCTTCTTCGCCTCTGCAAGCTGCAACAAATCATATCTTCTGTGTTGATCATGGTTTTTGAGCAAAGATTTGATATTATTATTATCAAAGAAAAATCCTGTAATTTACCCCTTTTGCACCCTTTAACTAAACGAGTTTTTTCCCTTGAAAATAATTAATCGATCTGTATCAGCTCCTTCCTTTCCCGATAAGAACATCAAATGTAGATGATAAAGTTGAAGCAACTGACCTTACCAACACAAGTGAAGTTCACTGTTTGAAATGGAGTGTGAAAACAAATAGTTTTGCACTGATACTTTTACTGCCTATTATTTCGGTAATGTTGCGTAAGATGAAAAATCTAATATTGAAAACTACAAAACACTGCTCCTTCAGAGCAGATGCTTAATATTGAAAGTTCACTTTCTGTATACCATTGAGGGGCATGTACATATTTTCTGCAGTCTTTCTAAGAATACTTTTCAATTGTACACTATGCTTTATTTTCAACTAAATAAACTCTTTTTATTTTTTGATAAAAAAGTTATCCGAAATCGGCTTTCAAATACAGCATTTCAACGGCTATGTCAAACTATAGCGAAACCATGTCAGCTATGCCCTGCTGCAATTTATTTTGGGAAATTCTATGCCAAACTGCAATTTTTATTACAAAATTAAGTAAATTTTAGTTTGCAATTTTAAAAATCAATGTCATATAATGTATTTTTCTCCGAATAAACTCATTTTCAATATGAAAGTAGTTTAGCAATAAATACTGGAACCTCTCTCAAGTAGGGAAGTAGCATGTGGATGAGCAGTTTAAAGAGAAATAGTGAGTGACTTGTCTTGTTTCTCACTTCTGGCGGAGTTTTGTCTGACAAAAGCCATCCCATTCCTGTATTAGAGATTGCTTATTGTTACAAAATGGGGCGGGGGGAGAATATTAGATTTTATTTCTTGAGAAGTAAGTTCCTTTAAATTGTTGGTAGTCGTTGAAAAAATTGCAAACTCTAACCCCGTACCATTCTTAAGTTTCATTATTTTTCTGAAGAAAACACTGAATTTTTACTCACTTTTCCCACCCCAAGAGAATTTCTCAAGTTTGCTCCATATTTTTCCAAAAGTGGAATATACATGTTTGATAAAGGCAGAACTTAGTCGGTAACTTTAAAAAAAAAAACGTTTCAAATCTTAATTAGTTGAATCATGTACAGGGATGTGCAGAGAAATTTTGGGGCCCCTGACAAATGACTTTTCCGGGGCCCCCTCCAGGCTCGGGCCAGGACCGACAGGTGTCTCCCCTCCTCCTGGTGCATGCCCCTGATTCTGTGTATAATATTTACAGTAAGTAGTAGCATTAATGTCTAATAGATTAACTTTTTTCTAACTAACACTTCCCCCCCCCCCCCCAAATTAAGTGTTACTGATGTTTTGCTTTAAAAAACTCCCACTCTTTCCTCTAAGAAAACAAAAACACATTTTCCTTGAATATCCAAAGTTTTATTTTTCTTTAAAAAAATTCTCGTCCATGGACTTTTTAAATAAAACAGAGTTTTGCCTACCCTTCAACCACACTGTACCAGAACTGTATTTATCCATTCCATTCTGCAATATGTTTGAATGCCAACAGTTTTCCTGCACCAGAGTAGGCTATGAAACCTTCTTTTAGGTGTTTTCATATTTTTGTCCAACCCTGTGTATATGTTACTATAATTATGTTTTAAAATAGTTTGCCTTACTTTTTCTTATTCTTGTTTGAGTCGATTTGATTGCTGTTAATTAAAATATTTTGGTCTTGTTTTAGGAACTGCCCTTATTTTATGCCAAATGCCATTAGAGAAAATTACTGATGGATTGTTGGAGCTATGTCAAACACAAATAGTTCCTTTATCAAATGTATGTGCAAATGGACTTTTATCTTATTGCTTCTACTAAACAAAGGAGTAGAATTTTGGATTTCAAAACTATCTTTTAGAAGTACATTGAATAGAGTTCTCACTATGAAATTAAGCCTATTTATGAAATAATGCTATCCTGAGGGAGGGAGAGAAATTGCTTATTTTAAAGTATCAAATGTTGGCATTTAGTGATTTTAAATTTGAATTTTTGAAGAAAAGCATCTCTCTATCAATTTGACTCTAGATAATTTTTAAAAATTGTTTGTTGTAAAATGTTTTTATTAAATTTATATTGCATTAATCTTGAGTAACTATTTTTGTAAACTTAATATTACTTTACCTTCGAAAAAAAATGTGCTAACTTTTGCATGATTTTAATGTTTTTCATCATCAATAATGTAGAATTATATTTATTTGTTTATTTTTCCAGTTATTAAAAGAAGACAAATCTGTTGTTAAAGAAGGTGCAAAATCAGACCCAGCTGTTTGGCTAGATAGATTGGCAGCTATATTTAGGTGTGGTTTTGTTCCCCTGATATCCTTCTTTCTCACTTTAATGATTTTGTTTTTTGATTTTTCTTTCTAACTGCTAAATGCTATATAATTAGTGAATGAATATTTATTTTTCTCATCTTTGCTGTAATTACAGTCGCACCCATATTTAACGAATTCATCAAGACCGAAACTTTTATATGTTAACTAATGGTTATTCATATTATCGGGGTGTGAAAAAAGAATTTTAAAAAATGGCATTTGCCTTATTTAAAACCCCTAATAAGCAACTATGCAAAAATATCTGTAATTTGAATGTGTACACTTTTTATTCAGCATTTCATGACTTGTTACACACTAATTAATTTAAAATTTTAAACTACTGAGTAATAGATGTTTGACAATTTCCTTGATACTTGACTCGAAATAGTTCTCTTTCGACTTTATGGAGAGAAGAAAATACTGTGACATTTGTAGCCTGCTACATGAGATTTGTTTTTACAGTTTACAGGCGGCCATGTAAAGCATTTGAAAAAGTAAGTTTTAATAGGAGTTTCATCAACACTTTCTGCATCAGAATCAATATTTGTTGGTTGCCCCCTCGCCCGTCAAAAGTTGCTAATTCGAAGAAAAGTCTTTTTTCTATGTCGAACAGTATGGATAAAACATTTGGGAAAATATTTCCTTACTCAAATCAACAAAAAAGAAAGTTTTTGGGCTTTTAAAATAAGTTGTTAATTTGGGGTCTATTATTCGGTAAATAGGGGTTTTTGCCTTTATTTTAGTCGGGGGGGGGGAAGAAAAATTCGTTAAATTGCAAAATTTGTTAAATAGAGGTTCGTTAAATCGGAATCCGGCTGTATTTCTTAATTGTAACATACATTGTTTGGTTAACAATTTTTATTTGTTCATGTTTTTGAGTAAAATTTCAGTACATAATAGTTTTGATGTACTACTCGACGAAATAACTGTTTGGATCTGAGTTTGAAAATATACACAAAAGATATTCAACCTTTGGCCTAAAAGGGTGAGGGGGGGGCAAACTTTGAGCATTGGAAACACAAGCACCCTCAAAGCAGTCTCTTTGGAACTCCCCTCACTTCTCCCATTGGTGCTGCCATTGTTATAACAAGGTTCCTGGGTGTCCTTGAAAATCCTTCAAAGTTCTTTATTTTGGTAACCTGTTGCAAAGGGCCCTTTAAAGTACTTAATTTTAAACAAAAATTCTTAATTATTTTAGCAAGGTGCTTTATTTTTATTTTTTAAGCTAGTCTTCAAAAAATTGAACATTTTTCTCAATCATCTTTCATTCTTTTTTAAAAGCCCATTGTTATATCTTTTACTGAAATTTGAAATTTCAACGATTTTCTAAGGTTACTTTGTTGATGTTATCATTTGATTTTTTTTTCCTCTTCAAAATCTTTTCATGTGTTTAAAAAGTCTTCCCTGCACCCATTTTCTGCTTCCTTTTATTTTCTTTTGTAAAAAATAACTCTGCAAAGAAGTTTTTTCTTCTCATTTCTCGTCCAAAACTCATCAAACGAGCATTTTCAAGCAATCACGTAATTTCCTCTTTTCTGTTGGGATTTTTACAGATCCATGTATTTTTCTCTTTCTGATCCCTTCCCTTGTGTTACACTTATTAATAATAATTTTAAGGTTTAAAAGTTTAACTAACTTCAAAACTTTTTAATATTATTGATTCTTTTCTATTGTTGTATTTTCTTATTTTATCATTATGATTACATATGTAAATATGGGAAATCAAATTAATTTATGCTTAATTTTTGATTTGGTTTTATAGATGTTTTATTACTTAAATTGTAATAGTTATTTTTATGCTATTCTTTAAATGATTATCAAAATAGAAATAAACCTCATGCATATTTTTTTTTTTTTAATGATTTTGAAATTTAATATTTAACGCATCTTTAAAATCACAAAATGCTCCACCAAACCAACGTAGATGCAGTCAGACTCTGATTTAACGAACTTCTATCTAACAAATTTCGCTTTTTAACGAATTTTTCTTTTTCCCCGACTGAACTGAAGGCAAAAACCCCGACTTACCGAATATTAAACTCTGAATTAACAAATTATTTTAACAGCCGAAAAAAATGTTTTTTGTTAATTTGAGTTAGGAAATATTGTATTGTTTTCTAAATGATATGTCCACCTTGTGCGAAGCAGAAAAAGACTTCTCTTGGAATCAGCAATGTTTGACATGCAAGTAGCCAACCAACGAATAGCCATTCTGTTGCTGAAAGTGATTTTTCTAATGTTTTACATGGAATGGAAACTAAAAACATATCTCATGCAGCAGGCTGTAGATAACACAGTATTTTCTTCTCTCCATAACGTCGAAAGAGTTATTAGAGAGATTCTGAGTTAAAGTATCAAAGAAATTGTCAAAATCTATTACACAGTACAACAAAATTTCAAACTAACTGGTGTATAATAAGTCACGGAATGCTGAATAAAAAGTGTACACTTTCTAATTAAGGATATTATTGTGCCGTTGCTTATTCAGGCTAAAAAAAATTTCGCTCCCCGATATTACGAATAACCCTGATTTAATGTATAAAAGTTTCGGTCCAGATGAATTTGTTAATTCGGACTCCCACTGTAGTTTTTAAATCATAGGACTTCAATCTTGCTTAAAATTTTCATTTTTACTCTTAATATTCATTTACCCTGTTGTCTTATTTTATTCCTACATTTTATTAAAATTAACATTTTATGTATTTGCCTATTTGTTCCTGGGATACTAAGTCTGGTGATACGTAAACTATGAAAATATTGTAGTTTACTAAGAACACAAAGAAATCTCTGTAGTTAGAGAAAAAAAAGTTTGCTTTAATTTGATTTCCATTTTGGAGGGGGCACCATGTGTAAGCATTTTAAGAAGGCCTGTTTCAGAATAGAGTATGGCTTGGCTGTCGTAGCATCTCCATGCGTCCTTTTATGTCTAAAATATTGTACCTTTCAATATCCTCTGGGAAAGTTTGGAGTTGCAGATACATATCAGGGAGTAAAGAGTCTGTTGAACCTCAAAAGTAGAGTTTTTCGCCAAAAACATCGAAACCAAATGTGAGAAATGTACTGGGAAAATTGTCGCAACATGCGTGTCTGCATCTTTAAAGTGGAGCATTTTACTTAGCTGTCCCGCAGTTTGGCAAAATTTGATACAGTATTTTTGTTCCGGTCCTTGCATCATTCTTGAAATTAAAATTTCCTTCTAGAACACCACACATTACCTCAGTAAAACTGTTTGCCAGCAACTGACACTATTGACAGATGGGGGAAAAATTCAAACATACACACCAAGTTTCAAGGTCAGCTCATGCATGCAGGCTTGTTTCACATCCATTAGCTTTCCCCTCCCTTCTAAAAAACTTCAATACTTTTCTTGCCGCAGTGGGATATATGATTTTTTTTTTTTTTTTTTTTTTTGTGCTCAGTAAAAATACACATGGAAATAGTTTCTGAATTTTTAGGTTCATATGGAATAATTTTCATCATTTAAATGTCTTGCATATCCAATTCAATAATGCCATAAGCACAAACTTTTAATTTTTCATTTGACGATTGTGTTGCTACACTATCATGTTGGACTTTGAAATAAATACAATTAAACTTTATTAAGTTTTCTATCCATATATGATTAAGTTTCATTGTATTTCATTCTAAAGTCCAACATGTTATCACTGCAATACCAGCATGAACTTAAAAATTAAATTTAAAAAGTGACATTGTGTAAAGTCATTATTTTAAATTTTAAAATGTAAATTTCTGTTTGTGTATCTATCCTCTTTTCTAGCCATCAATCTTCATAAAAGAAAGACTTATTTTATTGAAAGCAATAGATTTAAAAAGGATTTCTGCTTTAAATCTTTTTTGTTCATTATATACTAGGCGCCTACAGTGGCCCAAGCATCTGCGATGTCTGTCTTCATGTTATTACTTATACTTTATAATATTTTTTATAGTATATTTGTGTTTTCTGAGTTAAAACGTGTTAATTCTAGTTTCTCTCATGTTGAACATAACTTTTTTTTTAATGCAGAAAAAACACATATGTAATGCATAATACTGATTAATTACAAAAATACATTAGAAATGCATATTAGCAGCACGTTAAAAAAAGCAGATTATGACCGAAACTGGGGTAAAAAGTATCGAATGTCGAGAACAGCTATCAGCCATCTGGAACAGTAATTACTCTAACAACCAAAAGCCATCCCCTATTACCATCGTGAAGACGGAAACTCATCATCACAAAGCTGAAGCATGGTTAAAAAAGACGAAATAAAATTTTTAAAATGAAATGAACTTATAACAAATCTTAGTTTTAAAAACTTCACCTTTTTCAAACGGTTGTTTAAAAGTATTTAAAATCTAAAGAACCCAAGAAGCCAGGCAATTTCAAAAAAAGCCAAATTTCTCGAATTTGACTTTAAAAAAGCCAAATTTCTCGAATTTGACTTTAAAAAAGCCAATTTGGTGACTCTGCTATATCCTCATACTTGGAGCTGGTTGCTTGATTTTGAATCTGAAGAAGCATTAACAGTGATCTTTTTTCATTGTATAGAAGCCATGGCGGCCTTCGTTGTCATGGCACTCCCTGTATTCTTCCTCCTGCATGGGCTAGACTTGTTGGTTTTCTCTTTTCTTTCCCTGGGGATATGTGCGCCATTTAAACAACTAAAAAATAGTTTTTTTTTTTTTTTTTTAAATCTGTGAGAGTTAAAATAAGAAAAACTTATGATTCATACTTCCTGTCATGAGCATGCAAATGAGAAATAACAACTATTTTTGGAGTGCCCATGCTCTACTTGATTTGCTTACATGGACTGCACATCGCTGTTATATACTTATGTGTAGATTTTATTGAGTGAAGTATCAAAAAGTAATTATATGATAAGGGCAGAGAAAGAAATGTGGTGATAAAAAAGTAATAGTTGTTGCACTATTTGTAAGAGTCGTTAGAGGGTCAAGTTCAGCACTATTGGTGAACTTCAATGATAAAAAAGAAGTTTTTTAGTTTACTTCCCATTTTAAAAGTGGAAATTTTCCTATTACATTACTTAGCCCTAAGTAATACATCTAAGTTTTTTGCTACATCATTTTTAAAACTTAGACTTGTATTTGATTCTTATGAACTTTTTAATATGCTATCTAGTAAAATGGTGTTTTTTATTTTTAGGATGTCTGTAATTGAAAAGTTAGCACTATAAAAGAATTGTTTTGTAAATTTAATGTTTCTGAGCTTCAGACTGTTTTTGTTTTGTCTATCTTACTTGTGCATTTTAAAGGTTTATTAAATTATCCTTTTTGAAAATATAAAGAAACTAATTTATCTTTATAGGTAATAACTTTTTTTGTAAATTAATACTTGTGTTAAAATTACAGAAATACAACTCCTTCCATAACCAACGGTCAGGTGCATCCTTGTCAACCTGTTGTTGAAAAAGTGTGGCCATTATTATCTGAAACCTGTGCCAAGTATCAGTCTGATGTGCGTATTATTGAACGTTGCTGTCGTTGCATCAGGTTTGCTATTCGATGTGTCGGAAAACAGTCGGCATCATTGCTGGAACCTCTTGTAACTCAAGTAAGTTCTTTATTTGGTTTTGCTTGAAATGGTTTTAGAATTGCCAATTTAAATTTTGGTTGGAGTTTGGTTAAAATGATAGAACAACTCAATGATTGTCTTTGACTATTTTGTTTTAAACAGTCTTCTTTGTAACAATTTGAAGTTCTTGTAGCCAAAAAAATTCATTCCAATATCTGAAACCTCAAATTAGTTTGAGAAAATTTTTAAAACTTGATGGGTTCTATTAGTATTGTCCATGACTTTTTGCAGTCTCAAGAAAATTTAGAGGAATGCAGTAAAAATTTCCATTGGTTCCAAATTTTACATGAGGAGAAGTGTGACAAGTAAGACAAAAGAGCTCAGAATTAAAAAAAAATTCTTTGTCACTATTATCAAATTTTGTATATGGAGTTCTACGGAATTGTTTTCAACAAGTTTATTCTACAGTATCACCTAATAGAACAAAAAGGACAAAGAACAAAAACATGCCTAGATCTTTTTGTAGCTTTCAAAGATTGAAATATTGCCCAAATGTTTGTTGAACTGTACGCAAAATTAATCTTGCAAGATAGGTTATTCAAGGTTCATACCCTCCTTCAAAACTCCTCCAATACTCCTTCATTTAGGAAATGTTTTTAAAGCCCCTTCAAGCTCCTTCATTTTGGTTTTAACTCCTTTAAAACGCTTTCTTTTTTAGTTCAAGACTACATAATCTCCCTCTGTGACAGTAACTTAAAATACTTCAATCGTCAACTTAACTTCCTCACAAGCGCGATTTTAATGTAATTTTGTACATTTATTTTTTTCATAAAGATTTGATTTACAAATTGATCATAGGAAATCATAAAAGTTGAAGGTGAAAATATTTATTAATAAGATATTTCACAAGTGAAGTAAAACATGCTTAAATGGTGTTTGGCTATTTTTTCAAGTGTTATGATTATTGTTTTTTCCTCCACCACACTCTCAGCTGTAAAAATCAGGTTGGCTAATAATTACTTAAATATTTAAAACTAGTGGTACCCGCACGGCTTTGCCCGTAGTAGAAAATTAAAAGGTCTTTTGGTTCGCCTGGTATATTTACAAATTACATATGGTGAATTTCTTGACAATTGGCTTGCCCATGTTATGGTTCCACGTTATGATAACTTGGTAATTTACTCGTCCATCTTATGATAATTTTGCTCGAGAAAATGTTCTAAAATTGGAATAAAAAAAGAACAAAATCGAATTTTTGAAAAATCGCTTTGAAGTACACACCAGCATGCTACAAACTAATTCTGTGCCAAATTTCATAAAAATCGGCCGAACTGTCCAGGCGCTATGCACCTCACAGAGATCCAGACTTTCAGCTTTATTATTAGTAAAGAATACATAAGTACATGTACTATATGAAGTGAATGTGTTAAAAAAACAAAACAAATGTTTAGTAAGTCCCAGTTATGATATTGTAAAAAGTTTCATCCACAAGTGATGTCATGCCATGAGGGGGAAACTGGTTCATGAAATTGTGACAAGGAGAAGAGAGAGGGTGACAAAAAGTGACATCACACAATTATTGTAACAAGAGGAGTTAGGTGAAGTGTGACAAAGGAGGAAGGGGGTCAAATATGTTGAAAAAAAAGTGAGAGATCAATTAATGACAGCCCATTAGTACTCCTTCAAAATCTCATTTTACTCCTTTGAAACTCCTCCAAAACTCCTTCATTTTATTTCTGAAATTGAGTACGAACCCTGTTCTTGCCATGCTCTCATTTTGCATTACTGTTTAAATTTACAAGGTTTGAAAAACAGACAAAACAGTGAAACGTGTGTAACATGCCTTGCCATTCCATTGGTCTTGGTTTTTCTTGCATTCCTAAAAAAGCACCTACCATATTTGCAGCATTATGAGTAACAATGCCTTTGCATGATTTTATATTCAGGGGGAAATGAATAAGAATATCCTTAACGATTTGAAATAAAATGTAAATGTAACTATTATCGAATTCAGTGTTGTCTAGATCAAATAATTTAATTGATTTTTATCTTAAATTGGTATGATTGTTTCATTTTATTTATTTCAGTTTTTATATATTTTATTCATTATTTATTTCAGTTATGTTATTTAGTCATTTAAAGATTGAATAGTTAAAATTTAGGACTAACACTGTAAGTCATTTGATAAACAAACTTCATCCCATTGTTTTAATATTAAACCTTTTAAACTAATGTATGTACAACAGAGTGGTGTGAAAAGAAAAAAATTCAGAAATATGTAATATATAGTAAATATGTAATATATACATGTAATATATAATAGGCTTACCAAGCCTATTTATCATACAAAATTTCAGCCAAATCAAATATCTTTATCTATCCATTTGACTTTGAATTTTAAGTAATCAGCCTGATTTTTCATCAAACTGGCAAAAATGGAGGGATAAAATATAATTACCTCTCATTTGAAACTTTTAATGTTTGAAATAAAACTCTTGATAAATAAATACTTAATGTATAGTTAGTTAAATGACCTAGGCGATTGCAAAATTACTTTTTAATGTGCATTAAGCACACTAATCGCACATGCTCTACCAGTGCACTTTATTTTGTTCACTAGTATCAACTGCGTTTTTTGTTCTAATTGATTGTCTTTCTCTTTTGAAGTAGTTCATTTAGCTTGAATTATTTTAAACCCTTAAAATTATTATAAGTCAAAGTTTTCCTTCAGTAATGTAAGTAAGAATTAAACTTCCAAGTGTAGCATGGATGACGACTCCGATAGATCAGCTTCAATTCTTATCAATGCTGCTTTCGAAGATATATGAGTTTGATAAGACTTAATCTTTAGAATGCTGTTCAGTTTTAGTCTCCTTATCCAAAGAAAGATATTTTTTCATTGTAAAGGGCTCAAAGAAGGGCTTCTAGGCTAGTAAGAGGGCTTTCATATTTAGATTATGGTGCCAGACTTAAAGGTCTTAATACGTATAGCCTGAAGCAGAGTAGAGTCAGATGAGACATGATTCAGTTGCTTAAATTTATCAATATGAAAGATGTTAAAACTAATCTGGAAATTAGGGGAAAAACATTACTTTAGTCGGGTTGTGAACATTTTTAACCATTTACCGGAAGCGTCTGTAATGAGAAAGGGGATAGATAGTTTTAAGAGGGTCAGTGATCTTCATTGGGGGACTTACTCACCTAAGATCAACCTAGCTGGGCCCAGATCCTGTTGCTGGTGGTCATATTTGTATTTGAATTATTGCCAAAGAAGATTCCATGAAATAACTCGATGGTTGCCAAATCAGAAGGAAAAGAAGAAAAATACCCAATGACTTCAAAAGAAAAACAAAGAATAACACTTTTTGTAAGAATATGCTGTACTTTTACGATCAAAAGGGCATTATTTTAATTCAAATTAAGGAATGAATAAATAAAGTCAGAAAGACAACAGAAGATCAAGTTGTTTTGCTCTCATAACTTAAATCAAAGTATGATATCCCTGTCACTCTATGTCTGGTAGCTCTCATAACATTAAAATAAGCATATTAACTTTTTGAAAAAAAAAAATATTTATATTTCTAATTTACATGCTGTAGGTTAAATGAAACAGTTATTAATACAGGTTTTAAATTGGAGTGTAAGGAAAATTGAGATTTCTATTTGATGTTCTTTGCAATGGTTTATTTATGAATTTCATGCAAAAGAATTACAATTACGCCATTTACTCCAATATTTGAAAGGAAATAACCGCTGAGCCAAAATGATATTGTTAAGAAATTGGGAAAAAACTAGAGGAATGTAAAAATATATGGCTGTAGTAAACTTTTAAAAAGTAGATGTAGCTTTGGCAGAGGTTGCCCCTGATGAACTTAGTACAAAACAATGGTATGTCTACAAAATGTGGAATGAAATTTCAAACGAAAATATTTCATTCTTTTTGTTAAGAAAGAATACAGAAATTGTAGAAGGTTAACGACAACAAATAGAACTTTTCGGTTTCCAGAAAATACCCATCAGAGAACGTGAAAGTTTCAACAGAATGTTAGGATATATTTTATTAATATTAAATTTAAATTATCACATCAAATTGGAAGTGAAACAATTTACAGTATAATAAAATAATGTAGTCACGCCAAGAAAACATTCTATTGCAGATAACTATTTGACTTGTAACTGACTGGAATTCAGTTGCACTTTAAAAAGTTGACGCTGATCTCATTTACAATGATAAAGAAAAACCTTGACTAATAATTGTGGTTTTTCTCTTTTCCTTTCAAGTTGTTTATATGCAAAAACAGCATTTTCATTTACATTTGAAGTTGTAAATCAATAGTTTGAAATAATTTGAACTAAATAAAATGTACTTTTAAAAGAAAGATAACCAACTAGAACAAAGAATGCAGAATATTCAAAGTTTCAAGTGAGAGGTAATTATATTTTATCATTCCATTTTTGCTAGTTTGGTGAAGAATCAGGTTAATTACTTCAACACAGTCAAATGGGCAGCTAAAGATAATTTTTGTTTTAGCTGAAATTTTTTATGATAAATAGGCTTAGTAAAAAGCAACTTTTCCGCATATAGGCTTTAGATATTTCCCAATTTCATTTTTTTCACTCCACCCTAATGTACAGCTTAAAATTATTTTTAATAAACATTATTTTAATTAATTGTAATTGATGCTAAACCTACTTCATTATTTTAGCTTCATTAAGGTTTTTAAAAAAATCATCATTTTAATTCTAAGAAATTGTTTTATTTTGCCATTATTTAGTCATGTTGTATTTAACATGTTCTTCTTTCAGATGGTTGAAATTTATCAAGTCCACCAACATTCCTGTTTCCTTTATTTGGGTAGTGTTTTAGTTGATGAATATGGTTCAGAACCTGGTTGTGTTCAAGGACTTTTAGATATGCTGCAGGTAGATAATTTTTGAAATTTTTGATTTTAAAATTTTGATATGGAATATGTTATTATTAAAATAAAAATAAAATGACCTAATTATCATCAATATTTAGGAAGGATAGGATTGCGAATAGTCTCATTGTTATCAAAAAACGTGTGAAGTATACTGATATTTTAAATATTAAAACAAAATAATTATTAAAATTCATAATTAGAGAAACATAATTGTAATAAAGAATGAGCAACATCAAAAGTCTATCTACAGTTTGTAATACTGTCTAAACATGTTGTGGTACTAACAGCTATGAGCTCAATATTAGAAAAATTAGCAAGACCGGCATAAAAAATAAATAAATAAATAAAATAAAAAGGTTGAAAGAGCACAATTTAAAATTAAAAGGTGCTGCCAAAGTTAGTGGAACTGGAATTGGTCTTATCATGAATGAATTAAAATATAAATAAAAACTTGAACAATTTAAAAGAAAGCCGTACCTTTATTGTTTAAAAAACTAACTGAAGAATAATGAATAAAATTATGACAACGTGTATTGTACAAATAAAATCAATAAAATAGAGTTAAGAAATCTACAAACAACTTTCAAGATTAATGAAGCAAACCCCTTATCAGTTTAAAAAGAAAGGCGGTTCAGAAAGTCTGGCAATGGACAAATTAAACGAGAAATAAAAGACACAAATGAGTAAATAAATTAGAAGTTGCCGGAACCGGTAATATTGATTTTCTAAGTATGTTAGCTGTTAAATTAGCTTTTGTTAGTGCTTTAAATATTTCTTGTTTTAACTCTTTGTGTTATAAATATTAGTAAAAAAGAATTATTTGGTTTTAGGCATTCTGTGTTCCAGCATTTAGGTTATTAGAAAGAAATGATGCTTTAAGAAATCATTCGGATACAGTTGACGATTTATTCCGGCTGTGCACAAGGTACATGATAAAATTTATAACATTGCAGTAGATTCAATAATTAGTCAAAGCAAAAAAATTGTATTCAAATTTAAATTTTTAGTGTAGAATTAAATGTAGTACATTGCTTCAAAATGCTTTTTCTGATTAAAGAATGCACGACATTTTTGATGAAATATAAGAATAATGATTTTGAATTTTGGTAATTCTTATATACTCTGTTTCATGTATTATTCATTTCTATATTGTACAATTCATATTTGCAGATAATTTTACAGATGAGATTAGTATGTTGAGACCAAGGCAACAACAAACTAGTTTTAAATTGATAATTGAAATCTTTCTGAAAATTTTGATTTGTTCTTATTAAACTCAAATGTTGATATGAGTAACATTTCGAAAGTTGTTAAATCAAACAAAAATCTTCAGCTTTAATAAACAAGTATGCTCAAATGAACACTCCCCAGTTGAGGACATAAGTCAAGAAATCAAAATTTTTATTAAAACATAATAATAATAAATATTATTTGTTTACTTATTTTTTTCTTGACTAAATGTTGCTGAGCAAATAAAAGATTTGTTTTACTCTTTTTCTTTTCCCTACAAGTTTTCTTCTTTATAACAAGTCATACTTTGTGTGCCTCATGATAAATGTATTTACAATGAAGCACTGTTTCTCTTTTGTACATTTTTTTAATTGGTCCCTGCAGAATCTAATAAACATTAACGTGTACCTATTATACATTTTTTCATTTATATTCAGTTTAGTTTTTTTCCCCCTGCTGAATATAATTATAATTTTTCAGATTTTTGCAATGGGCACCTCTTCCATTTCTCCAGTGTTCCACAGTCAAGCCTGTTCTACAATGTGCCATACTAGCATGTACATTGGATCACAAAGATGCCAATACATCTGTAGTTAAGTTTTTCCATGATTTCATAAAAGGAGCTAGAGTTCAAGATGGAACCAGACAGGTTTGAGAGCTATAGTTACAAATATCTGGCTTATATAATGAATTTTAAGACATTGATGCACTATGCTTGTGTTGCCGATGCTGAATGTTCTTTTATACTTCTATTATTACTGTACATTATTAAAACTTGCTTAGAACATTTAATCCACATGCAAAATAAAGAGAGAACGAGAGAGTTTGCTTCAGGGTTAGGTTTTTTGCCGGCAAAAAGGTATTTTTGCCGGGACAGTGGAAAAAACCATGGAAAAAACGGCAAAAACCTAATTGCAAATAATTAGTATTATATTGTTGATAATCAAGAAATAAAGACAATATAATATAAATAATGCACTTTAATATTTTAGTTAAATGTTTGCTTAAACAATTTTTTCAGAATGAGCCAATTCCTTCAATGCTAAAACAAATTTTTCTTTTGTACAATCAAAAATACGAAACTGTTTGTCAGTTACTTCTCTCACGAAACTAGTTTATTGCTATGCCATGCTTAAACAACAAATAGGTTTTGATGAAGATGGTATAGTCTATGATGTTTTAAGTGATATTTCAATCTAAAAAAATGTGTATTTTGCTTTTTAATTTTATTTCTTTTATTTTATAATTGCATCTTGATTAAGTATACTTTATATAGATATTTAGCGTTCTGTAAAAAATGCTATAACAAACAAGCTAATTACATTTTCATTGCAAGTTAATTATTTGTCTTAGATGTTACAAACTGAAATTTTAATTTTTAATGTTTAAAAATTTAAAAGTAAAAATGCTCTATAACTTTAAAAGTAAGTTAAACCTTAAAATTTTTTTAAACTATAAAAATAATTAAATTAAAATTTTATAAAAATCTTTTCATGCTTTTACTTTTATATACAAGGAAAAAAACTGTCCGTAAGTTGTTAACACAAAATCTATTTTTGCCACTTTGGCAAAAACCTATTTTTGCCGGGCGGTGAAAATCGTGGTTTTTTCCATGGTTTTTTCCACCCCCGGCAAAAACTTGCCAAACTTGGTTTGCTTCATAGTTTGCTTTCTGAATGTGCTAACCTGAAAAGAGTTCCTACTGCATGCATGATGAATGGTTAAAATCATTCCTTAATTCGACATGCAGAAATCAAATATGTATTAGCAGTACTATGAAAAAGTTCAGTAATTCTCTCTGCATACCCATGCGAATTTGGAATTTCTTGATGGATAGTTTTAAGTGATCAGGGATGAGATTTTTCCGGCTTTTGCCGGAATTCCGGCTTTTTCTTCTGGCTTTTAAAACCTTTCCTCCTTTTCCTCCTTTTTTTGCCTCTTTCAAGCCTTATTTTCCCCAAAAATTGGAAAAAAATTATGATTTTTTCGAATTTTTGGTACTCGATTTCTTATTCTTTCTATTTTTTCCAATCGAATCTTCATCCTCCGCGATATCTGCCGAAAATGTATGTTTTGGAATCATGCCAACGACGTCAAACACGTGCTGCCCCGAAAGTTGCATGCCTCGTTTGAGATTTCAATCTTTTTGCATCCTGCAAGTATTTCAATTATTTTTAATGTTGGATGGTTTTTTACTGTATGCTACCTTATATCTGCTTATTTTATTCATCATTTCAATAATATTTTTATTTCTTTATTTTATTTTCGAAAAAATTCAGAAGTCAATCAAAAAAACGTGGGTTAGCACCCACAGTTTCGATTTTTTTGAAACTTGGCATGGTTACTTTTTTTGTGTATTTAAGTCAGTGTAAAAAATATTTATGGTGAATCTCAAATGGTTTAGGCTTTACAGCCTGTTAAAAGTTTTGAGATTTCATGATTAAATGAGGCAGCTGCAAGTTGTTCTTTTGATTCCAAAATCGTATTAGGAAGCTTTTAAAAACAAATTTTGGGTTCCAATGCAAGGAAAAAGATAACCAATTGTTTATATATTTATTTATTTCCAATTTTTCTGTGAAAGGTATGTTTTACCACATAAAGAAATTTTAGACTTTTCTCTGTTGTAAATTTTTACTTTATAAACAGACTTAATTTTAAAATTTATGTTCTTACTGGTTTAACACTATAAACGCAAATGTTTTTAATGAAAAACATGTATTTTTCTCTAAAAAATATGAAAAGTTGACACTATTGAGTGATGCAGCCAAGATTGACCTCTGGCTCCCCCAACCCTTGTTCAAGGACTCACTGGTTAGAAATTGTTGCCTCTTTTCAAAATTTAGATTTATTTAAGATTAAATACTCTTACAAGAAATGGTACAATGCAGCAAATTGTACAAAATTGTTACTTATACTTAATTAAATACGTATTACCTTTAAAACTGGTAAATTAGCCATTTTTGTTGAATTTTTGAATATCATAGCTTCTAGATTCTATTTTGATATGGTTTTGGGATATCAACCCTTTCACGAAATGTTTTTGGATATCATCCCTTTTAGGTTTTTTTTATTTTTTTTTTTTGGATTTCCTCCTTTTTGCTCTCTGACCACTCTCATCCCTGAGTGATGCAGGATTTATGTATATTTCAGAGTTACTAATTAAACCATGAGCTGCCTAATGAATAAGATACCAGACTCTGATTCAAAGAGTTCCTGAATCTGAGCTTAATGCTGCCAAAGACTCACAAAGTACATGCCCGAGTAGTTCTGGTAAATCCCTTGGGTCTAAAAGTCCCGAGTCGATTGGATTACCCTTCAATACTAATCCACAATAGGGAAGTTTTCGATTTTTCAATTTTATTTTTATATGATAGAGTAACATGTATGAACATCATAGGTGAAAAAATTTTTGCGATACGATAAGTAGTTTTTTTTAAATTAATTTTGAAAGTTCAAGCCCTTGTGACGTCAAATGGCATAGGAAGTGACGTCATGCGCTCTTCCGATAGGAGAGAAACGCTAGCGAACCTGTTCCCATGTCATGGGAGAAACCGAAGAACGTGCATTCGACTTCGAAGATGAAACGTAAAAGTCTTATCTCCTCGCGTTTCTGGAACATTAAACCTCTCATCCTCTCGGAAATATTCGAATATCATCATTGATATTATTTGAGGAAGATTATTTAGATTGTGCTTTAACGAATCCAGCCTCCATAGTGTGTTCAAAAGGATTATTGAATTTCTAAAAAATAAAAATATCAGCGCGCTCAAAATGTCCCTAGCGAAAACAAGGGATCTTCGGCGGAAGGCTGCCCTTCGCGCCCTGTGACGTTTCAGAAGAGCGCACTTTTGCGCGTGGATTTTTAAAAATTCATTAAAAATCAACCACAGTGTTTTAAAATTCAGCGATGGTGAATTTTTTAGTTTTGAGGGTCAATTAAAAATATCCAATAGCCAAAATATGAACATTTAATAGGTTGCAACTTCCCTATTGTGGAGATTTGAGGGACCCTTTTGTCATTGCTTTTGGTGACATTTAAAGTTGATAAACCAATTGAATTAGTAGGTAGGGGAGGGGTTTTGCTTTAGTGCTTTTAGTTATTTATTTTTTTTTAAGTAAGTATAATCTTAAAAGCAAAAATTATTTATTGTTTGATTTGACATCTATCATGAGGGTATAAATGTTCATAATCATAGTCTACTTAACTCGCTTCAATTTTAATCTTTTTGCTCAAATGAAAATATGCCTTGAAAGTCAATTGTTAGGCTAAGACAAATGTTGAGAATTAGCTGTAAGGCTAGGTGACTGTGATCTGTGACAAGGGTTGGGAAAGGCTGAATAATATGTTTAAAGATTCCTAATAAAAGTTTTCGATTTCACTGTAGTTTTCCTTTCACGGCAGATTAGACCTTGTGAAAATATTGCCATTGTATTATAGTGACTGAGATAGAAATGAAAATCATATATTAAATCCTAAATTGCTTTAGTATATTTAAAAACTTGAATTAGAGATACTGTTGCAAAGATAGACATTTTATTTCTTTGAAAATCAAACATATCATTTCTGGTTTTGCAATATGAAGCATTTTTAATTTTGTGCATTTCAAAGTATTGAATACATACATGTATACCATCACTTTGTGCACTTACAAAGTACAAATCATTTGCCCCACTAAGTCTTAAAATTAGGACAAGTCATTTCTTTCAGTGTTTCTAACATATTAACAAAAATAATTAACAGATGTAAATTTGTTATTACAGCAAGATGCGACAAGTTTCCAGCAAAGAAGAGCTGTCACACAGTCTCTCTTAAATGAAAATGGTCAACTTTTAGTGAATAGTCTAATTCAAGCTTCCATATTCTGTTTACCTTCATATTTGTTGTCAAATGTTGCTGATGTTCTTTATGAATTAGTTCTGTTTGATAAAGAAGTGAGTATTTTTTTTTAACCTTTTTATATAATCAATAAGTGTTGACTGACCCAATTATTTCCCGTCAGAAAAAAAAAATTAAATGCACAGAATGTTAAAGAGAAATGTATTGAACACTTATATGGCGGATTTTTGTTTTTAAAATATTTTATACTAGCGGTACCGACTTGACTTTGCCCATTGTAGAAAATTAAAAGGTCATTTGGTTCACCTGTATATTTACAAATCATAGATGATGAATTTCTCGCCAATTTGCTATGTTAATTCGCTCGTCCAGGGTCGCATATAGTAGTTTGCTCGTTCACGTTATGGTAATTTGCTAGTCCAGATTATGGTGATTTGTTTGTCCACGTTATAATAATTTGCTCAGTAAAATGTTCTTAAAAATCATCAATCGTTAATTTCAAATATGTTTTTTTTTTTAAAGCAAGATACTCGTACAGTCTTTTCAAATTATCACTGTAATTGATTTTGAAAATTGTCAAAATACAAACTATCCATCAAAGATTATCATGAAATAATTCTAAAGAAGTATTATGTTTGGATATTTCTGCAATATCACGATCTAATTACATTGTTTAACAAAACTATATTTTTATCTTTTTTAAATATAAAGCTAATATTATTAACTAGTGGTACCCACATGGCTTTGCCAGTAGTAGAAAACTAAAAGGTCTGTCGGTTCACCTGTATATTTACAAATAATGGATGATGAATTTCCCGCGAATTTGCTATGTTCTCGCCAATTTGCTAGGCTTGCCCATGTTACGGTTCCACGTTATAATAATTTGGTAATTTACTAGCCCAAGTTGTGATTATTTGTTCGGTGAAAAGTTCTTAAAATTGGAATAGAAGTACAAAATAGAGTTTTCAAAAAATCGCTTTGAGGCGTTCACCCCTATGCTACAAACTAATTTTGTGCCAAATATCACAAAAATCAGCCGAACGGTCTAGACGCTATGCACGTAACAGACATATAGACATACAGACCTTCAGCTTTATTATTAGTAAAGGTTTTCTAAGTTTGCAACTGGGGGAGGAGGGGAGGGGCCTCTCTCTGCGACTCCTTAAATTTTGTGGGACCTCCAAGTCAGGATAGGCAGTAGAGGTTTAAAGGGAGCTTAATCAAGTTATGTATTTTTGATAGTTCTTACTAAAGGATATTTAAGGCAATGTATGATATTTTCAGTTTTAGAATGCAAATTGAGAACAGTAGCTTCAGTAGAATTGAGAATAGAAAGGCCTACCTCAATATTAGGTGTTTTTTTTTTCTTCTTCTTTTTCAAATCTAGACTTTTCAGAGAATTTGCATAGGTATAATTTTCCTGTTGAATTTTCTCTTCTTTTGATCTCAAAACATGCAGTGAACAACGCCAAGCTAGTTGTTCACCTGTTGGGAAAACTTTTCAAATGTGTTTTTATGGAAATCATCTTTTGAAGTTAACCTTTCAATATTCACCTTGCCTCAATGCACATGCATTTCTCCTTTTAAATACATACTTAAATGAAATTAATTATGCAGACTATTTCAGCATATTGAAACATTTCAATTAGTGAAATGTAAGAAATCATCCATGGCCTTTTAAATAAAATACAATGTCAACTGTAATGTAGTGATCTTCTGAATACCTAAAAAAATTTTAATTTTTGCTTTGTTTTGAATTCTTTTGAAGAATTTTTGTTTAAGATTTTCTGAGCTCTTAAGACAGTGATAACACTTCTTAAATTCTAAATTATGCGTTTATTTAGCATATCTTGATTGCATTTTATGTCCTAGACATATTTACAAGAGGTGTAAAAATCATCGATTGCTACTCATCTCAACACTACTTTCTGAGCCAATGCTCAATATCAAGTCAATTCATCCTTTCTCTTTTTCATTCTACCGTTCTTCCTGTAGCACTGAACAGTTCCTGTTACTCAGGGAAAGCATGTGCTTACCACCTGTGACCTTGTGTTTAAGTAGTGGCCAATTAAACCTGAAAGAGGCTGCCAGATTTGTTGGATTACTTTTAATTATATATATGTAATATGAAAAATCCTTTGCTAGGCCTTTTCCATATTAAGTTCTGTTCACTTATATGTCAGCGCATATGAGTCACAGACATTATTTATTACACACTTAAATGCTTCTCATACCATATATGGTTATGTTCTAGGCTCAGATGTGTTTTCCCTTAAAGTACCTACCCGACACTTTTTTTCCCTCCAGACTTAAGCCAGCCTCTGTCTGCGGTGCAAAGCCCAATAATATTTCGTTATTGCAATCTGCTCCTCCTATATAGATCACGTGAGATCACATAATTGAGGGATAATTATCTGTAATCTTTTAATGATATTCCCTATATAAAAATCATGGCACAACTAAACAAGTTGGTTAGTTAAGAGAAGTTCCTGCTGGTATATTCTATGTAAAAATAAAGATGTTGTGAATGTAGCTTTGTCCTCTTCCTGCGTGGTAGATTATCACAGCACAACACTGCAACTTGCGAAAATCAAGATTCGTAATAAGAAACGAGCGGCGGTTCTTACATATATATATATATATATATATATATATATTATATATATATATATTTTTTTTTTTTTTTTTTTTTTTTCAGAGCATGAAAACTTGGTTAGAAACAACATTAAGATTATTGCCCAGTCAAAGTAGTAGTGGTACTGTTGCAGCTACACCAGAGCAGATGAAAGAGTTCCATGAAAATGTACTCAAGTATGTAATGCTTCCATTTTTATTTTCCATTTGTGCTGTGAGTTGTGACTGCATAGCACCTGGATTTTTTTTTAAATCAAAATAGTTTATTTTTGTATTAATTTTAAAAGAAAAATAAGAAATCGTACCAGTTTAACTTGCTGCTTTAGCATGACCATATCAATGAGCATGTTTATATATATATACATATATTTTCTTTTTTAATGTATCGTCGCTTCAGAGCAACTAGGACTTCTAATCCCAGAATCAACAGTAAGGTATCCTGCTGTTGCTCTGAGGAGATGATATGTGTCATTGCACTTCATGTCATCACAATTCATTGCAATAAAGTACTTACTTTAAACATACTTAAAACTTCTCTATTCAATTTTCGCAAATATGTTGTAAACCAAGTTGCATACAAGCATCTTAGTTACAAGAAGCAATTGAAGGGCTCGGGGCAAGAATATGCCACTTGATGTGAATTTTTCTGTAGACCAATTTGCATCTCATAAAAAATATTTGTAGAATTTTTTAAAGGTATACATTCTATATTCTGCAATACTAAAACCATATAGGATTTTCTCCAAATAACATAATCCAGTGTCATGTTTATTTCAATTTTAGTTATGAGAAATACAAATTTTGATTGAAAAGTCACCCTGTGTGGCTTTTCATACTTTTGCCCCAAGCCCTTCCATTTCTATTAGCAGGGAAAAAAATCTTAATTTTAAAGCAAAAAGAGAGGAAGGCTTCCAGACAAGTTTCTGACAGCAAAGTATTAAATTTTATAAATCGATCCCTATTGTAGATTTAAGTATAATTAGATAGCCCACCTGGTGTAAAGATGGAACAACTAAAAAGTAGATTACAGTCGACGCCGTTTAGAACGACCTCTCATTACTGCAACCCTTTCATTAGAGCAACCTGTGCAGCAAGTCCTGTTTGTAATTCCATGGATGCAATGTTATTTTATCTCTCATTAGAACGTCCAAACTGAATCATTCATTCCAATATAAGGTCCAAAATCAAGTTTCAACTTATTTGAAATTCACAAGACAATATTTGAAAACCAATAACCTTTTAATTTTTCTAAAGGTAAAATATTTTCACTGAGTGGTGTTAGTGTTATTTGAGAATAAAAGGGTGAAAGAATTGGACAAGCTTCCACAATATGAGAAGAGACTAATATTTAAAATGATTTTTAAAAAATCCTCTAAAAAAGCAAAAGCAACTCATGATCTCTAAGTCAAAAAATCAATTTATGTCTGTTATTTTAGTGTAATGTCATAAATGTATTGCTTTCTGTGATTTTTTATTATTTTGTTATTTTTGATTCTCTTTTAAAATGAAATATAAGTTATAAATTTTAGTCCGTTATTTTTAAATAAAACTGACAAACATGCAATATCTCGTACATTTGCCCTATAATGACCTCGCACTATAGGGACTGATTTTATTTTTACTTCTGCGATCATTATAATGAACTTCGACAATTACAAAAAATGATGTCAAGCTTACACTCAAGCATTCAAGAAACCTTTGCTTTTTGCAGTAGAAAAAGGCTCAGATGATCAGGGTTTCTATGCTCCTTACAAACTCCTTATAAACTCCTGCTTTTTAAGAAAGGAAAATAAGAGCCCTTAAAACTCCTGAATTTTGCTTAATAATACACACCTTGTAGACTTGTTAAAATACCATTATAAAAAATTTTTGCTTTAAAAAATTCTTTTATTTGCCGTTTTTAGACTCTTGATGCTTTCTTTTATGAGAGTTAAAAAGTTAAAATCTAAATCGCTAGTTTAATTTGACTTTTGCTTTAATTACGCTGATTGTTATTGATAATACGTTTATTGTAGAACTCTAAAATGCAATTCTAAAATAATTAACTTTAATAAATTCTTTTATGTTTTTTTTTTTTTTTTTTTTTTACTTTTCCCCGATCACTTCGAAAATTGCAATCTCTTTACATCCGCCATGAGAATAAGATTTTTTGCATTTTAGACACTTACTATGCCTTGTAAAGAAGCAAAGAAATTAAGTTATATTTATATTTTTATTAAAATCATTAAATTAAAAACATTTTAACAATATTCATGCCCTTTAAGAGCGTTAATGTCAGAAATTTAAGTACGGAATCGCTGGCTGAAATTAATTTTTGTTTAAACTATTGTAGTGTTTTAATTCATGCATAATATGTAGTTGGCAGGGTTTGTGATTTTATTTTATTTAAAAAAATTGGACTTAAAAAAAAAACAAATTACATTTTTTTCTCAATTTTAAAAATTTGTGAATATTAATTACTTAACATTTATAAGCTAACATTTCATGTGATAGATGAAAGAGCAACTTAATAGCTAAACAGTGGTGCCACTATTTCCTAGAATTATAATTTTGATAGTTTTTAGAAGAAAAATTCTTAAAATTTGGCAGTTTTTTATGTTTATCATCATTTTATGTTAGAGTCACAAAAGTTTTGAAGTGGTTTACAAAATTTTGATCCATTTTCCATATTTTACTTTCAATTTAGTATGTTAGTGCATTCAATGTATTGTATGAAAGCAAAATAAATAATTAAAGAGTTGTGCATAATTTTTCTGAAATACATTTTAAAACATGCATCTTTAAATAAGAAACTAGTCCTTAAAAAGTAAAATGAACTCCTGAAAAACTCCTTACTTTTAATTTTCAAAATTGAGTATGAACCCTGATGCTTTGTAAATGAGTGCAGACAGTACCTTCTCCAGTTATCCCTTGAAGTAAAGCAAAACCTTTTAAAACGATTGCCTCTTTCTTTTCAAAAATGTAAATGTTTTAAGCATAAATTAGCCATCCATATGCAGTGTATGTTGTAGTAGTAATGGCACGATTAACATTTTTTTGTGTGTGTTTTTTTTTTAATTCTTTATGCTGACAACCTTCATATGTTTATCGGTTGATAACAGTTCACCTGTGGTTAACTTTAAAAGATTCTACTGTATTTCAAAGGAATTAAAAGTGATCTTTTGGGTAAAAAAATAATTGGTTGGAATTTGCCAAAACGGTTCCAAAGCCTTCAGACCCAAGAGAGAGATACTCCAAAATGCCCCTAAAATTCTCTCTCTCTCTCTCTCTCTCTCTCTCTCTCTTTCTTGTGTGTATAAAATTGCTTATTTTGTTGAACTTTAAAAGTGTTAATAATATTGAAAGAAATGTGTATTACAACATTAAAGCACTCAGAATTGCATACATGTGTATCTGGGTTACATGCTGCACGAAGTTAGGTTTAACAGTCATGTTCAATAAAAAAAACTTTGAGAAGTATTCAAAAAAAGTCGTAAAAGTAGGAATTTTGTGTTTGTGTTACTAAATATTTGTATGTGTTTTATTTTTATGCACTAGAAATAATAATGCTATTTTGCTGGGAAATAATTAGTATTGTTCATTAATTTTTCTTTCTTTATCTAGTGCTGAACATATGAAAACTGTTTTGAATGTCCTCAGAGATTTTTCAAGATTGTACAGATAATGGCATAATAGTGAAGATGGAGAAAAAAAAAAATCATTTCACCTAGTCACTATAAACAGTGATTTATATATTAAAATGCTCATATTAATGTTGTCATGAAAACTTTAAAATTAATTTGACTGTGCTGTACTTTGTAAAAGCACTAAATGTTCAATTTTGAATTTCTTTAATTTATGAATATGTTTTCCCTGTTGTGACATGAGCTTATTAGGTTATTCCTGTAGGCTTAAAACTTCCTACAAGAATGATTTTTGGATACTTTTTCATAATCACACTAAATATTTGGGTGTGACAGAATGGTTCAATTATTATTTGCCAGCAATATTATTTTTATCATGTGCAAGAGTCAATTTGTTGATCACATTGTTCATATTCATATCATCTCTTTAATGGCAACATTATGTTTGCTTTTATTTTTTATTTTGTTTTTACTTCTATCCTAGATTTAAAATGGCCTATAGTGCAGAAATTCATGAATCATCTTAAGCAGGAAAATTTGTTTCTATTTCATCTGTAAATAAGTATTCCTTTAATTATGCTTTTAAAAATAATTAAAATATGTTGAAGTTTACGTTTGGATTTTTCTACTACCATTAAAAAGTTGTATTCTTGATCAATCATTTTTCATTTTCATGTAAATTTGTGTTTTGGAGTTAAGTTTATTTTGCAATTAAAAGTGATCCTACATACTTCTTCCATTTTTTTTATCTTGGTTTATTCATTTCTTTAAAGCATGTTGGTGTTCATCCAATTCTAAAATTGGTAGTTCTGTATGCAATGTGAAAAAAGTAGCAAAATTGCTTGAAATTATGATTAAACGAAATTTTAATGTTATTTAATTATTATTTACAATCAAATATTCTGTGTGAAATGCAATTCCATTTACTATAGCAAAAAAAGTAGAGAAAATATATTTAAAAAAAATATTGTTTTGATAAACATGGCATTTTATCAATTCAAGTTTTTTATGTCAATTTGTAGGGTAAAAATAATGCTACTTTTTAAAGCTTCACATTGCTGAACTGGGTCATAAAAAATATTCTTAAAATATGTTTGAATAGTATGCATAACTGGTGTAAACTGGAGTTTTTAGCAAGTTTCTTTAAAGTTTGAAAAGCAAATTATAAAGTGCTGAACATCATTTGTTAAATGCCTCTTTGGTAGAGTTATTTTGTTTCTTCATTTTATTTACTTGTTGAATTTTTGGTGTATAAGACAAAACTTATTGAAGCATATCTAAATGTTGTGGTGTATGGAACAACTATCATTTTTTGAGAACCTAAAAAAGAAGTTTGAAACTTTGCAATTGTCCAAGGTTTGTTTTTTGTTGAAGTTGTAATACAATATTTTTCCAGATTTTCACTTTAACTGATGCATTTTGTATGATAAACCTCATCAATATATTATCATTAATTTATTTTTACTTTCTGAGAAATTAGGTTTTAAGCATTTCTTTTTAATAACTTTTGAATTGTTAGTTTATTTCTTTAAAAGCAGAGAAAAATATGTTAAAATTTTTGAGTAACTTACTCAACTTTTCTTTTTTTCTTTATTTATTATTATTTTGTAAGTGCTAAGTATGCAATCTTTGTTTTGATACAATTATTATATGGTGATTTGAAGAAAGTTTAGGGAAAATATATTTTAAAGCACCTTGCTTATAAAAAAAATTAATGTTTTTTCTGACACCAATACTGTTTATGTGCTACTTTGTGCCAAATAAAATGACCTCAAAATCAAACTAAAAATAACATAAAACTGCTAATACTCCAACTTGGAGAAGCAGTGCTCATATTGTATCTGTTTATAAATTGTTTTTATTTTCTTATACATACATGAACAGTTTTACAGAACATATTCAGTTCTCCTTAAACTCAAGTACAACATTTCCCTGGTTATCCATATCTAAAAGTCTGTTAACCAAAATTCATTTCTTCTTCTTAAAGCCTAATCCTGGTTCAAGCGTATCTCTACCTATCCTATGACCCATATCCACTCATACATTTTCCAATTTTTTTCCTTATTTATTTTCCCTAATTCTATGAAATTACATCAACAATATATGCCATGAAGAACAGGCTATTTCTATTGTTCCTTGAAAGAGTTCAAGTTTGTAGTATACTACTAGTCATTAATGCAACCAGAATTTACCTTTTGGGTAGGGGTTCATACAGTCCTTAACTATATTAACTATTATTAACTTACGTACATCAACTTACCATAGTTGAATTGGCAGTGAGTGTTGAAATCATGGAGCCTGTTGGTTGACCTTCCTTACCCCCATGCTACTAGTGTACTAACCTATTTTTTTCTATTTTCCAGTAGCTTTATTTGATAAAGCATTTTTGATCATATGTAATAAGAAATAATTTTGTAATTTGCAAAACCTCAAAATTGGAGCAGGTCGATCGTGATTGTCCATAACTCTTGATTTACCTAAAGCAATTGTTCCCAATTACTTCATTTAATGAATGTTCTACTGTGTGTATGTTTTATTGCAGTTAATTCATGATATTTTAAAATCTAGCAGAATAGGAAAAAATGTCGACTCACTGCCAGTTTTGATTTTCAAAACTTTAGTAATGAAAACTGATATGTAGAAAACTAATAAAATTACAAAGCATATAAATTATGAAGGAAGTGTTAACAATTTAATTTACAACATTAAGAACAAAAGCAAAACTTAATAAATCCTGCTTTTTATTTATTTATTTTTTTATTTTTTAAAGATAATCCATCACTTTAAGTAGCCATCAAAGTTTCGTGATTTCACAGCTTTTTCACAAAAAGTCCAAACAATAAAAAAAGTGCTGCTTCATTATTGCATACTGTTTTTTTCCTCCTGTTAGCTGTCAAATTTTGAGCATCTTTTTTTTTTTAAATCTTCAGGTTAAAAGGAAGCAAACAGTGAAAGATGGAGGCTAATTAATATGAAATTAATAAAAGTGTCAAGACCTAATAAAAAATTGGAGTTCTTTTAATATTAGAGTGATTGTGAAATGACTGTATACAGTCAAACCTCGTTATTGCATCATCCAGATTTCATGACATCTCGGATGTTACTTCACTAATTCAAAGTCCCAAACTTATAGCGTATAATTTTTAATGTTGAGTGGCTCCGTTTTTTGCAACAATGCTTTGTTGTGATACTCTGGCTACCACGACACTTTGTGCTGTTTTGACATGATCGAATTTTTCTTTAGAATTGAAATATTTTCAGTAAAATAAGTGAAAACTCTGGGAAAGTTTATTGTAGGAATTTCTGAGAAACAATAAAAGACCTGTCTTACTGTAGCCCATGCATGTTGCCTGAAAAATCGCAGGGCGTGTATGAAGCTCTGAAAGTGACAGGTTTTAGCCTTTCACATGAGGAACAATAGAAAGGAAATATATTTGAAAACTGAATTAAGGAAGTTGTAAGAGAAGAGTGAAACTATAGCAGTAGCATTCAACTGTCGTTCATCATTGCAATTTTCTCCCATGGGAGAAAGAGAACATTGTTGAGTTTTTTATTAAATTATGCAAAACCTTTAAAGTATACAAAACCATTAGACAGCATTCTTCTATTATTCAAAAGGTAGGGATTATCTACCAGAATCTTTTTTCACTTAAAATCAAAGTTTTAAAAAGGATGATTATTTAAATTGCTGTTCAAAAAATAAGCATAATCGTTTTCAAAAGTTTTAGAGCAAAATATAAAAATAAATGAAGTTTTTTTTTCCTCCCTTATGATTTTAGCCTTGTCCTTCAAAAGTTCAGAATTATGTTAGTTGAATCTAATTAGTAAAACCAAACTGTCAATAGATTTATTAAATATTTAATTTTATCAAAATATTGTTTAACTAGGTATCTTGAAACCATTCCGGTTGAGACACTTTGTAGACAGTCTGAAGGTTGACATGACTAGGCTTGCTTTTTTTTTTTTTTTTTTTGTTTTTTCAATTTGAAATTTATACAGAAGGGAAAAGAAACTTCATTAGTTGATCTTTTTTGGGATTTCACTTTCTGCTGACTTTATTAAGGCAATAAAATATTCTGCTCACGAATTGTTAAATGGTCTTACTGCAGTATAGCATGTTTCTATTTTCATGCGATTTTCAGTCAGTTTTGACGCTACCCCTATGCTTTAATTGAAACATTTTTTTGTCATTTGCTTAAGAAAAACTAGTACTGCATATTTAATAAACTGTTGTTTCAGTGACACTCATCATGAGTAATTTAAAATTGCATAATTTTGAATTTGTGGAAGATAATTACTTTACTTTAAAAAGTAAACGTTTCTACACCCTCAATATATTTCAATTCATATCAAAATTGAATCAAAAGCTTTTTAGCTATTTAACAATTTTTAAATACTGTACATATTTTAATCATTGTAAAGATTTGTACATACTTGTGAAAAAGTTTCATAACAAAGTTATGTTTCTTATTTTTTTATTCATACTTGCCAAATTTCTAAGCTTCAAATATCCAATGTTGTTTTTCGATTCTTGATTAGTTTATTTAAAAACTATTTCCAGGGGTGATTGTGACCCAAGCTTAAAAATTGAGAAAATCTCTATGGTAAAATCTTAACAATGTTACTGTTAAGATTTTACCCCCTCCCCCATGCCCCGTGCCTTTTTCTAAAAACTTAACAAGAAGGAACAGTTTTGCTACATTTCGGGTAATGGGAAACATAAGAAAATGCACCATTACTTATTTTGTTTAAATATGAATTCCAAATTGAAATTTGTGACTATACTCTAGAAAAGATCATAGATGTCTGAGACTTCCAGATCATGAATAGAAAACAATAACGGAAATCATGATTTTCTAGGGAGCACAATCATCCCTACATTTATACACAACACAACTCAGCAATTTGAAAAACAAAAAATAATTTTTAAAAAAAAATTATTTTTTATTTTTTTACGTTTCAAATCTTGTAAATACAACTTAAGGATGATGGCAAAATTTGATCAGGCACGTCATACAAGATTTTCATAATATTATTCTTAAAGTTCAAATTATAACAATAGCTAACCCAACTATATGATTCCCCTTTCTTTTCTATTGGATAATGCTTTATTTTTAAATTTTATTAACCTTAAATTCTGGCTGTGGTTAGTTTTTAGATAGAATCTATAGCATGTATTCAATAAAAAGTGAATTTCGATGATTTTTAGCTGTAACCTTTCAACTGTTTTGACATTTAACTTTTTTTCTAATTTAAATGATAGGTTATTTCTAACTTTTGGAATTAGGACTACTAATCTGTTGGAATTCTTATTGGCTATGCATTGTTACTTCCTTTTACAAAAAAGGAAGTATTGTATTCGCGAAAAATTTTTCACCGAAGAATAGACCTTAATTTTCATTTTGCTCACCCCCGAATGTATATTGAGTTTTTTTTCCGACCCGAACACATGTGCATATATACCTAAGAACGTATAGACCCCCGAAATATTCATTTTTATGTTTCCCAAGTTAATTACAACGAGTTTTCTTGTTACGTCTGTATTTGTGTATGTATGTCACATAACTCAAGAACGGTATGTCATTGAAATTTGGTACCTAGACTCCTAATGGGGTCTAGTTGTACACCTCCCATTTTGTTTGCATTCGAGTGTTTCTAAAGGGTTCTTTTGCACCTTTTAGGGGGGGAAATCATTGTTAATTTCAATACAAACTCAAGTGGTGTTATCATTTGGCGACATATTGCCAGTCTTTTTGTCCACAATTTGGCTACAAATTTGGCGACTTTTTTTTTTTAAATCTGGTTTTAATTTGGCCATTGTTGGTGATATTTAGAGAGTTTCTATTGAATCACATTAAAATTGCAATAATGGGGAAATGACATTAAAGTGGTGTAAAAGGAAGTCATGTGATGCACATCAGCTTGTTACTATGACTAATTTCAAAACAATACTTCAACCAAATTTTTAAAAAGTTCATTGTAAAATACAGATTAAAAAATAAATCTGCCTCTAATCTAGTATTCTGAAAAGCTTTTTATTGTTTTATATACTCATTTTTTCTTTTATTTATTTTCATTTTCTGACAGGTTAAGTTCTTCTTGAAGCATATATTTTTTCATTTAAATAGTTTTATTTATATATATTGCCTAAATTATATCTGAGAGCTCTCGTGTTTTATTTAATATCCTAAAATGACATACCTTAATGATTAAAAAAAATAATTTGTTATTAAAGTATCCGTTTTTGTTGTTGGTTGTGTATAAGGATTTAGATATACTTTGTCAATATTGAATGACGAAAACCTTAACTGTTGGCTAGATTTTTAAACATTTGCTACGTCAGTGTTTTGTGCTTTTGAATTCTCAATCTTTCTTTGCATTTAAACACAGTCAGTAAAAACTTTATTTCTTGTACAAAATGTCGAAAGCAATATTTCATACCTCAAAGATTGTGTTTCAAGTTCAAATTTTATCAACTGTGGTGTGTTTGCGTGTTTGTATAGAGAGTATATAAATAATTTATATTGAATTTGTTCAAAAGAGTCCTGTGAATATCCGAGGTATATTCGGAGTACTGTATTTGCTTGTGGTTGAATGAATCTTTGATTTTGTTATTGCTAAATAATTTAATCTTTTATCAATATTTTAATTCTTGCAATGCGCTGTTGAGGGATTTATCCTAATGATCTTTGAATGTGAAAGAGCCTTAAAAGTGTGCGACTCAGCCTTAAAAATTTCACATGCAAGGACTTTTTTTTCCAAGTATATTGTTTTGTTGAGAAGTGTCTGTGATAGATATTTTACTGGTTTACATTCTGTGTAAAAATTTCTTTTTTTTTTTAAAATGAACAACAGTATCATTCCTTTAACAGCTCATAAAATATTATGAATTGTTTACAAGATGCCCCTTTAAAATGCTTCCAAAAAGGATACTAAAGTTATAAAAGTGAGTAGGGATGTCTTAAAACGGGTTTATGTTGTTTGTAAAATGAGCTTATATATCTCTTCATAAAAATACCATTAATTTACCCAAATTCTGTTCCATAATCTTCATAAGTTTGATCACAATTTTAGGCAAGGAATTGATTCCTTTTTTTTTTTTTTTTTTGGAGGGATGGGGGTGGGGGTAAAAGTTTTACTTCAGAAATATAATTACCTAATTTAAACACAAATTGATAAACTGTTAATTGTTGAAATTATTATTTATTTATTTTTTTAAATTCTGTAGGGTTGAGCTTATATTTCGTCATGGGAATTTTTGTGGGAGGATCGTTTAATCTCTTTCCTGATGATTGCAGGACTGAAGTTAAAATTTGTCTATTAATTGCATGACTTTGAGAAAGTTCTGTCATATTGTTTACTGACATTGCTTACTCAATCTTAAGCACCAAGTCTAAGCTTATATTGTTCAATTGATTTCTAAATTAATGAAGCAAGAAAGAAAGTTTTAGTATTAAACTATGTTTTCTGCTTATTTTCAAACAGGATAACATCACTTTAAGTGCAACAGAAGTACAACCAGAATCATTCAAAATAAAATGATTACTTTGGATTATCTTTTCATATGTTTTGAACATTATTCTTGTATCATACACTGGTTTAACACTAGTCCTCACTACAAACGCAAGTATGGAACAGATAAGGGCTGTTTTTTTTTAAACACTTTTCTCATCAAAAAATAATAAATTAGTAATTCTCGAAAATCTGATACAACAGGAAAACGTTCTTCTCTAAAACAATTTAGCTGTTGTCATTTTTGGATTGTGACTGCTTTTTTTTTTTCATATACATTAGAATCATCATCTAACAATATTTTTAATGAAAGAAAGAAAAGTCATGGGTTAAAGGAAGGGAGAATAAAATAATGACGTGTACATGCAAAGTTTAAAAAAACGGTTTGTTTTCTGAAATAAAGACGTATAAAATAAACATAGCAAAAGATAACATTGTTTGCTTTAAAACTCCAGATTATTGCTTAGGCTTATAACACAAATGTTGGAAAGTCGTACGTACATTTTCAAGTTCCACTACACCCCTGAACTTTAATTTTATAGCTTTAGCATCATTTGACTTGGAAGTTGTTTCAGAGATGTGGTTAAGTCCAAGGTTTTTTCAAAACACCTTATGTTAAAGTTTCAATGTGATGAAATGCTTCTTTGTTTTGTTGAGTTATGTTGATTACAGGCAAAATCTTTCATACAATTTTGCAGTTGTAAAAGTTATACAAGTGTACAGACAGAGTATATGCTTTGCATGAAGATTTACGTGCGGATGCAAAAGAAATAACGATATTTTTAATAATATTTTCTAAGAAATCTTAATTGTGAAGTATCTTAATGTGTCATTGTCATTCAAAGAATTTCTTTGTTTGTGTGTTGTGCTTGAGGTATTTGCATACAAAACTATTGTACATCTTTTTTGTTTAAATTGTGTAAGTGTTATGGATAGATAAACCTGTAAATATATAAATATATATGTCTATACATAATTCTACCCGTGGTCTTTGTCATGTGATGATCTTTTTTCTTGTGCTGAAATTTTGTTTTGAAATTTCTTGTTGTTGATAAAAATTTGATTTATGTGTATAGGTATATGTTGCTTTCATTTCTTTTATTTTTCCATCATTTGTCAAGAAAAAAATATTTCAAATAATTCACACTGTACAAGTTTATCAATGCTACTATAATTCAAGAGGTCAGGGTTACTTTTTTAAAATTGAGTTAATTTTTACACAAACACAATGTCTGGTTGAATGATAATTCAGATTTTCAAAGCAATAATAGGGATTTTGTAACACACAAACATTGTATATGACTTCACCATATGGATATACAAACATACATACATCAAATATGTTTTATTTTTAACTGAATTTTAAATCAAAATTAAAAGCATTGTTTTAAATATAGTAATAAACTCACTATTCAATAAATTTGATTTCTTGTTGTTCTGAAACATGTTCCAATGATTGAATACAAAAACTATTCCACACATAGCTTTTTTTCTCCAGTTGAATTCATAAAAGGTGTGTCTAATAATTAATGTACCTGGAAAATATTCAAATGCAATTAAAACCAGGAAAAATATATGAGTACTTTCATTTTTAAGTAACAACATGCAATAAAAATGAACGTGCAAGCCCATTCACCTTTTTTATTTTTGTGTTTCTAGAAATATTTTTAGTGAATATTAGAAGTTCATTATGTTTTAGAGAAAAGGTTCCTGCTAAATTTTTAAGCGTACATATCTTGAATTTTCAAATATTTTCTACAGTTACCTCATATTAACTTCGAACAAGTTTCATCTTACTATTTCCTCACTTTTAATCAAAATATGAAAATTACCAAGAATAAGGAATGTATTATATTTTCCATTTTCGGAAGAATTCTTAAAATCTGAAACAAAAACTGATTAGTTTTTGAAAAGAAACTTAGCAGCAAAAAGCAGCTGAATTTTTGCCGAATTCTGTTCCACTCTATCTGGGAACATGAATTGTATCAAGGAACATGAATTTTTGTAGTAGCTTTCATTTCAGTGTATGTTAAGTATACACAGCACACTGTTCTCTCTCTTCCTCTCCTTTTGAATCAAACTTGATTTTATTGTATGCTTAAAAAAAATTCCTAAATTGGACTGGCAAATTAGCAATAAAATAGTAATTCTACACAAAGATTTTGAAAAAAGCACCAACTCTTCTAAATTTGAATGCAAATCAGTAAAATTACAAATTGAACTAAGTTGACGCTACAGCCCATGGCAGGGGTGTAGCTAAGGGGGGGGTTGGGGGGACAACCCCCCCCCCCCCCCCCCCCCGAAACGTTAGTCTCAAAAAAAAGAGAAAAAGAAGAGGGAAGAGAAAGAAGAAAAAGAAAAAAAATCAAAACAATTTTTTTCTGAGTAACAAAGGTCAAAAATTCACTTCGCTTTCCTCCCCCCCCCCCCCCAATGCCATTGAAAATCTGCTCCATGTGTGACCCTCAAGCATAAAGAGGCCTCCCTCTGCTGCAAAAATTTTTTGATAATTGAGTGAAATTTGACACTTCGCTTTAGAAATGATATTGATTTGTTAAATCCACGTATATGCAGCCTTTCTTTGTCATAGATTCTGCAAATTGTTAAATATGTTTAATTTTATGAGCCGCGCAGTGGGAATATTGCATACAGTCGAATCTGTATATTTCGAAGTTCACATTAAATTTAAAAAATCAAGATAAAGAGTTTTTGAAATACGGGGGCTTTAAGAAACTTTTTATAGAAAACTTGGCCAGTATTCTACGATTTTCCTTTTTTCATCACTTGAAAAAACTTATACTTTCTTTTCACTCCTATCATTTCGGTTTTCTAAGGAATCACAATTTTAAGAAAGAGAGCAACCAAAGAACTACTAATCCAGATAACAGAGCGAAATGGCTTTTAACTTGAATGACCTTTAATCATGAACTTGAAATGTTCATCTTAACATGTCAAACCTGAGAATTTCACCCCTTTACTCTTCTTCCAAGAAAGTGCGCGAAATGACTATCCTTTGGTTAATCTTCCTAGAAAGCCTATTCGTGGAACGCATTTCTCCTTTTTTCCACTGCCTCCTCAACTCTTGAAGACAATTCCTCTGTTTCTGAGTTGAAGAAAATGTTTTTGTTTGCTGCTAAAGCTCATTGGGCTTCGAATCCGAAAATGATAGCATAACCGGAATTCGAGACGATAGAGGTTTTTGTTGGTCTGGTCTCGTGTGTGTCATAGGTCATAGTAAAAACTGCCTTCGCTAACCTGAGTATCCATTGCAATCACATTGATTTTTCAGCCAGTATTTACTGTGTATTCTTTTGGAAACGTACAGTCTGTTTAAAATAGTACATTCTTAGTGAAAGTTGTTGCATAATAAAGCAAGCAAAACCGACAACAAGCTTTTTTAAACCCTAAGAAAAAAATGAAAATGAAGAAAAGGATTGCACTAAAAAGAGAAAGTTAATGCCATCTGAAGAAAACGAAGTACAGTCTGCAAAGCAGCATTAGTCCCATCGGAGCCTTCTGAAGGTAATTTTATTTTAATTCAAAAGAAAAACTGCATAGCATTACATGAATAGAATGTTTAAAAACAAGATGAATCTAGATAATTTCTATTAGCTTGGTTCGAATTAAAAAGTAGAAAATAAAAAAGACTTCTGTTTATAATACCCGAAAATTGCTGTTGCTCTCTCAAATAGATATTTATGTAAATTCTAAAGCAGCTAATAAAATTGAAAATAAAGACTTGAGAGGGGAACAGATTGTATGCATTTGAGCGAATAACTTTCTACCGCCTATATTTCTTCCCTAACTTTTTTTATTCAAATTTTATTAACTGCTTTAGAATTAGCATTTATGTAAATACATAAAAAGTAACATATAAATATAACGATATGAAAAGCAATTTCATTTTTTGCGGGTTATAATTGAAGAAGTGTTTTTTTTTTTTTTTCATACTTTTAGTGCAAACCAAGTTAGTAAAAATAGTCTTTATAGTCTGACTACCGATGAGATTGAAAGTCAAACATCCAGTTTACAGACGGAAATGGAAGTATCTATTAGCTTTCAGGAATGCCAGCTTTTGTAGATGTGTGTTAGCCTCTGAATTAAGCAGTCACACTGAAATGAACGGAACACGGTCATCAGATATTTGATTTCCCCCTGATTTGGTTAGACTAATTTTGGTTTTGACAAGACGTTGCTAGAAAATTTCAATTTAAATTAAATGGAGGGAAAAGAAAAAAAGTTGAATTTTCCATAACATTAAAAAAATAAAAAATTCTTTGCTTTTGTTTTGTTTGACACAATTATCGGAATTCGGGCACCCCATTCCAAAGTATGTAAGATTCACCTCCCTCTTATTTTTTTAATACTAAAAAAAATTTACATATTATATATATATATATATAAGAAGAAGAACCCCCTCCCCCCCGAAAGTCGGGTCTAGCTACGCCTCTGGCCCATGGGGGCCAAAGCTAATCTGCCCATCTCAGTTTTCGTGACCAAGGGCTCTGGGGTGCAAAGGGTTCTAGTCAGATGGTCAGCCGAACATGGAACCCCCAGTTTCAGTTTCCCAAACATGCTTTGTAGGGTGGGTCAAAAAAAAAAAAGATTTACATGAAGCAACTATTAATAACAAACAAAAGTTGTGTATTGGCATCCTAAATACAAAAAAAAATTTTCAAATCTAAATATTTATATCTGTAGATTGCACGTAAGCTTCAAAGTTTGGAAAAATTGTTTAAAAAGTGGTCATTTTTTGAATAAATACAAATATTTTTAGTTTTATTTTAATACCATGCAAATGCTTCCTTTTAACACTTTTCAGTATTTTAAAATTACTTGTATTCTTTTAGTTTTTGGTTCACACATAAGTTGTAAAATTCCGTGAAATTATACAGAAATAGACTTTTTTTTTACACATTGCAGTATTTTTTCTCTTATAATCCAGGGATAGTTTTATTTTGTTTGCAGTTAATATGCACCATGTAGCTCTTTGCTGGAGATGCAGTTACTCATTATTACATTAACAACCTGATCCCACATCAAGTTGATGGTTGCACTTTGTTCCACCCTACCCTTCCTATCCACCCAACCAAGAAGGATAGTTGTTGACAGGACTGCTATATTAGTAAAATAACTCGGTGCATTTACAATAACTATTTTATTTTCAACGACGTTTCCACTTTTGGATCAAGGTTTGAAGTTGGACTTATGACTCAGTTTTGGCATTGATGTTTACTGTGGTATCAAGTTTTTCATATTAATCCATCTCTTGAGTCTACCTCTAAAGCATTTCTGCAGATTCACTGACCTGTTCCACAATCCTTTTAACCGTTGAACCGCCGAACTATTGACGGAAGATCAAATTTGAGTAATTTTTTAAAATTATGTCTATTTATGTCTAGTAAATACAGAAATTAAATAACATTTTCAGAAAAAAAAATTTTAATATGTTTTTCAATGTGTTCCATTTTCGGCACATTGGCGCTTTGCATGAAGTTTTTTTTTTTCCAGAGAATTTTTTTCAACTAAGAGGTTTTTGATGCGGTTTTTATTTTAGCATACTTTATTACGGAAAAAATAATATTTTAAATTGCATTTATGTACATACCAGAATTTAGAAAATCCAATACAGAAATATCTAATGCCCATGATATGAAATTAAGCATTGCTGGTGAAGTCGTTTCTCGCAATGGAAACATTTCTTAGTCGTATTTTTTTTGCACACTCCCCCCCCCCCCCCCCTCAGCCAGATAAAACATTACCTAATAGAACCTATAGTTCTTCAGCTTCAGAACGTTTCGACGAATAAATAGAGGTCCCCCCAGTTTGTGTACAAATTATATCCAGGGTTGTAACAAACGTAAAATTAATGCGGGGGTGGGGGGATCATGTGTCCCACCCCCCTCCAACGTTAGCAAGAATGGTCCAAAATAGCATTTTCGTTTTTAAAATAGATTGTACCGTTGAGAGTTGCTGCTTTAAAAATTGCAAGACCAAGAGAGAAACGCTTTAAAAATAGTAATGAATAGTCACTTCAGTTATTCTAAGTGTAGAAATGTAAAACACGGAGGAAACAAAAACTTTATCGCGATGTTCAGGATGCATGATGTTTGAAATAAAAAAAGGTCGAAAAAGCGCCCCCCCCCCCCATTTCACACAAAACATTAGCAAAGATCATCTAAAACGCTTTTTCAAACCATTCAAATCAGAAATATTTCCGGTTGTTGACTTCCAAATCTCTTTTATCTCCTTAACATCACCAAAAATTGTCTAGTCTAAAACTTTTTAAAGCTACAATATTGAGCATTTTCTGGGGGAGGGAGGAAATCTGAACCACCCCAGTTCTTATTAAAATTGGAGATACAAATTGCGTTTTCTGAGTTTCAATTTCGAAAAATAGACGAGGGAGCGCTCTAGAACCACTTCTTCCTTACCAGGCCGAAAATGTACACCTCTTTTTTGTCGACCATGTCATACCCCCCCCCCCCTCCCGCTCTAAGATACTTATGTTTATGGGCACACATATTAATCATGACCTGAAAAATTAATCAAATATCTTATTTGGGGTCAGAAATAGAATGTTCAGAAAAGCATAATTAAGCTGCTTCTTTGTCAGTGGGTGGGAGCAGCATACCATAAAAGGAGCCTGACAGGTTTCGGAGCCGCCTGCCTTGTCTAGTGGTCAGAAGAGTCGAACTGCGACAGGAAGGTGCGGGTTCGAATCCCGGTTCGGGCATGGACGTATGTTTTTTGATCATTGTTCATCGTAAATAGATGAGAATAAGCTGTAAATTTCAGAACTTAGATACCTTACTACGTACAATTATTTTACGTACTTTCGAGAAAATATTGCTGATATTCATGAAAATATAGGCATTTCTTTCAGAACTACGAATTTTATTTGAAGGTTTTTTGATCCGGGTTCGAACCCGACTCAGGCATGGATGTACTTTCTCTCTCCTGTCCTTGTCTTTTCTTCGTGTGAATGTGTTGTTATGCTGTGAGTGGTTGCCCACCCTATAAACGTGTACTTGTGGCATGTGTGTACTGTAGAAGTCGGACTTCACACCAAATTACGGTACAGTTGGAAAAGGGAAGCAGCGCACCCCAAATTGCCAGCCTGGCTGGCACACGACAACAGGTTTCGGAACATCGCGAGTCAGCAAGGCGAGAGCATTTCTTGACAGCAAATGTTGCAGTAATTACAGAACTCATGTTCTTTAAGCAATTCAGAATGCGATTTGAAAAAAGACAGGATGACATTAATTTTAAAAGAATTAACGTAGTTACAGCCAATTTACTGTAAACTGGTTTATTAACAAAGTTTTTTTTTTCTTTTTAAAGCAAACATCTTTTTAAATAAAAACTGGTGTAAGTTTTCGAAATTGATCTGTTTTGACCCCGAAACAAACATCTGTCAACCATGACATCTACCCAAAAGAAAGAGGTGAGTTCCTTGAAATATTCTTTTATCAGCTACAGCACTGTATATATGCATGTAGTACATATTACCAATAGACAACGTATAGCGAAAAAAGTAACAATAAATACATCGGTAGCTCAGCCGAAATACCGGATAACTTAATAAAAAATAAAAAAAAAGACCTAAAAATATTAGGAAGTTTCAAAATTATTCCACAGTACCGATGAGAACAGAAAAAAAACCGCAACACTTTTTTCAAATGGGGAAAAAATTATACAGTAATGATCCTTATTACAAATCTCTGAATATTGCATGTAAAGTAAGCGGGTTGGAAGTCGCCAAGCAAGTTAAAAATAAAGCCAAATCAGTAGTGGAGGGTGGGGCAAGATGAGATACGTAACCAATAAAAAGTTGTGGTGGCAAACCAAATTCATAAATAAATTCGAAAACTATGATTTTATTATATCTCACGTATTATAAAAGTATACAATTTTACTCAATATCCATTTCCAGCAGAAAAGTTTTGACACGTGTTTTAATTTGATGTGGCAAAATCCCATCTTACCCCACCAGGTGGGATAATATGAGATTCAGTGTTTGCATAAGTCAAAGATGGACAGCTTCATCATCCTCATCCTCCTCCCCTGCATGCGAAAAATGGGCCTATTTCTTGCATTCATAGCACCTAATCCATCCTTATGTCGATTAAGAATATAAACATTCACATTAAAGTTATTTGACATCGGAAGGCTCAGACGACTATGAAGAATCGGATCACTTCCCTTAAGTACAGTTTTTGGTTTTGATTTTTCAGTCTTCATTCTTTTGTTTTTATGTTTTGGCTGGCCAACTTACGTTGCTGTACGAGTTGATGGGGTCAAAGAAAAATTTCAATTCTCGTCGATCTTCTCCTTTTCCTTAGATTTTTCCATTTTCTTCTCTCTGCTTGGATTTTCACATTTTCTTCTTCTCTTCTTGCTTAAATTTTTCCATTTTCTAATCCTCTTTCTGCTGATTTTTTTTTTTTTTTTTTTTGATTTTCTTCTCTCTCTGCTTAGATTTTTCCATTTTCTTCCATTATTTTCAGCCTTCACCACAAGAAGGTCCTTTCTTTCCGTCCGCAAGATCTCTCTGTTCCTTCCAAAGAAAAGGTAGTTTTTATTGGGCCCAAAGGCTTAACTTAATCTAAACTTGTGGTTTCTTTATTTGAATAAATTTTTCCAGCTGTCGAAACCGTAATACGTCTGCACAATGGCTATGTTTTAGCTTATTTCACTTTTTTATGAATGCCGGTGGTTCATTATAAGCTTGGGATGCTTTCTTAAATCCCATTTCTCCACTCATTATGGATTCAGTGGCATGTTACATCGATTCTTGTGACCAAATGTGTCTTCTTTTGGTAGATTCTCACCATCTCAAAAAATCTGAAGAGAATAAAAAAGAAATTATGCATGTGGGTAAGATGAAATAGTATCTCATCATGTTCCTCTTAAAATATCTCGTCTTGCCCCATTGACACATTTTGGCGTGTTCACTGTCTAATCAAGTTTAGGTTATAAATATAATTTTATTAAATCACTGTAAAGTTATCCTTTTGAGTTGTGGATTACTATTATATGACAGTGAAAAATATTAGTAAGATCGTACTCACCAAACTTCTTTTGGGAAGATGATCCAACAAAATATGCAAATGCAACGTATAACCTGGTTCATTCGACCAACGTGGTTTCTCCTTCTCAACTCGCAATTACGTGACTACTTTTTCACTAGATATCAGCGCTCACCTAGCGAGGAATTTCAGTATTTTCTTTTGCCCGGCCATCTCATCTTGCGCCACGCTCCCCTATAGATGGTAGCTGATAGGGATGTTATAGAAGACAAAAGGATCACTAGCAAAGTGATAAAAGGTATTTTTAGAAATAATTTTAGCAACAGAAAGCGTGTGAAAATTTTTTGCAGGTGCGTGGGAAAGGAAGTGGAATGTCCAAACATTTTGTTAGGAGCCCAAACAAATTACAAGAACATTACTAATGGATACATTGGAAGATTGCAAATGAACTGTAACGGTTTAAGAAAAATGATGAATGAAACAGAAAGTAAAAAGGTTCGAAACGAATATATTGTACTGCACTGAGAAAAAGGAAATTTGAGTTTGATTGAGAGTTAAAAATTTAAAGCTGAATGTAATAATAAAAAAAAAAGCGATTTTATCGCAAGTGCATCAATACAATATTCTAAATAGCTCACCGTTCAAAACAACGGTCATTCATATTTTACATGAACGAACGGATCCGTTCATTTCAAGGATTCGTTCTTTTTGACTCGTTCGTTCATGAACGACACATCCCTACTTCGGAAGGCATTTTTATCAAAAAAAAACCCTCCAAAAGATATTTTTGATTTAAAAAAAAACCCAGAAAGTATTTTTGATCAAAAAACTCCCTCCAGAATGTATTTTTGGCTGCGCTAGTGGTAGGAAATCCCTCCCCCCCCCCTCTCTCTCTCTCATCTAAATGCCAAAAAATGTTTTTAGCAGGGAGAGTTCCCGAATATCTTACCTCTTCCCTAAACATCACTAAAGATGTCTGTAAATTATTTTTAAAACCTCTGTTGCCGCCAGGCTCAGGGGGGAAACTATAATTCTTTCAGTGGATTGTATTTAAGATTTTGTTGACTGCATTAATGAGTCGTTGGTGACAGCAAACAATTAATTTACAAGCTAGGCATTCATCTCATGAGGGGTGATGTTTTCACTCTCCTTTCTGAAAAGGGGCCTTTAGGGTTGCTTGGCGAAGCCAAGGCCCCAAGCATTGCTCTTCATCGCTCGGGGCGCACGCAGAGGCGTTAACAATATGTTGAAAAAATATATGGGGACCCATGGGAACCCTCTCCTTTCCTTCTGAGAACGAAATCACAAACTATAGCTTAAAACTAAATTTCAGGCCTTTAATTTCGAACAATATCCCTGTTCCTGTAACGTCTCTACATGTACCTTGAAATTGCGTTTTTTGAAACTTTAACATCAAAGAGTTTCTGGAGACATCCTCCAAGCCTTAACCTTTCTTCTGTAACGTTATCAAAGTTTGCCTAAAACGCGTTTTTAGGACTTCAATTTCACAAAACGGAAGTGCTAATTTAAACCCTAAAAAAATTTCCCAAACGTTTCCCCCAATTAAAAAAAAAAAATCTCTCTGTGAACTTTGTCTCACATTAAATCCACGACAAAATTTTAAGGTTTCACTTAAATCCAATGGTGTCCAACCTTTTTCTACTCGAGGGCCGTACCTCATATTTATATGATTCTCATGGGCCAAAGAAGCCAGAATACGTATTAAATTTCAATATGTTTATTTTTTTTCTCCATAACATGAGAAAATATGGAAAGGAAAGAAAATTAAAAACCAACAATTGTTGATATCATTACTTATTAAATGCATCTCTTTTTCAGGAACTAATTTTCGCTCCGAGTTTGTAACATTTTCATTAATCGTGTTTTTCGATTTGTAACAGTAAATAAAATGGCCCACACAGATCAGCTTCGTAGGCCGAATATGGCCCACGAGCCGTATGTTGCACACCATTGCTTTAATCTATAACACTAGAACTATTTTTTTTTTTTTTTTTTGCTTCTAAATCAGATCCGCAACGTGTCCCACGCGCCCACGTTCGAATCGCGATCGTCAAAGAAGTTCTCTACATTATAAAACATCACAGGAGAAACAAATACTTAAGGAAAGAATGTGTTTTATGCTCATCTATGACAGTGGTGCCTAGTCTACGCGAGGCCAATCCATGCGCCATTGTTATCGATTGTTTTCAGTGGTCGTGGTGTTCAAAGTTACGAATCCAAAAATATATTCTGGAATCTTCCCAAACAACAAGTCCACTTTATTCGATATTACGAATGATTGTTGCAAATTTAATGCTAAATAAATAGAAATATTTTTCTAAAAAACAGATGATGGAAACTTCGTATCAATAAAATAAGCATGTAGTTTTGATACCAACAGTTCTTGGTTTGCTATGTTATCTACAAAAACAAAAACACTTTAATTCTCACACACTCACCGCGAGATTTATCTTAGTATTTGGCGAGTGCCTAAGTTCTACCCGTTTTTGATAAGCAAATTCGCAATGGAATTGACGTCATGCATGACATTGTAATGTCGTAAATCGTTGGCCAAGCAAATGCATAGTGCCTCACATATAGATGCATCGTGCTTCGTACATCTCAAAAAAAAAAAAAAAAAATCTCATAAGGTGTAACATGGAAAGCGAGAAGGAGCACATAAGACATTTAGCAGTAAGTTACCATCCCTAAGCCAGGGCTAAGGCAGAACTACAAGCAATATACAGAACAGCCCGGTTATTACATCCAGAGACTGTGGTTTCGTTCTCGTTAGAACTCATCAGTCTGGATTAGTGAATAACCGAGCTAGAGGCAGATGTCATCTCATCGAAGTTGAGGGTGCCAACAAACTGGGAGAATTCATCTCACTAGCGAGTGTCCACAGCATGGTGCGGTTCGACTCGTGAATTGAATTCAAAACTTGGGTATTTGCTAAATATTGGGTTTCAGCTTGTTTTTCGTTTTTAATTAGACTTCTCTTATGTTCTGGAGAAATTTAAAGAGATACTGAACGCTTTTGATAACTGGGCTAAAGAACTTGAGTAAAACTTATGTTTGGTCAAACAATTAAGTCGTCTACATGTTTTTCAAACCAAATTCTACAGCGCAGGGTTTAAAATTCGAAACGTTCTGATTCATAAGCAGTATTGTTAAGTTATTAATCTTGCAAAAAGTTTTCTTTTTGGGAAGTTAACGATGTCCTTGACTTACTTCATACAATTTGCATTCTTAAGTATAGCAAGTGTAAATAGCCATTACTCACTTTCAACCCAAATTACATTTTGCCGCTGTAGGGATATTTTTGAAGGATTAATGGCAATAGTATTTTGAGAACTTTTCAATAAAAAATGACAGTTTGAAATCCTATACTTTTAACTATTAGAGAATTATTAATGCCGTTAGTAAACTTATCTGTGTCAGTAGAAGTTCCTGTTTAGATTTCTAAAGTTTGAGTAAGTAAAGTTTGTTTGGCAAAGGGGAGTAGGAGTAAGAATTAGTGGTGGAATGAGGCTTAGTATTTTGTGATAAATAGGAAACTAGTTCCGATTTACAAAGTCAAATTTTATGCGTGTGTACAAATACAATAAAACCTGTAAAGTTGGTCCCCTTTGTAAGTTGAACGCTTTGGTAAAGAACAGAATTATTCCTAATCATATATGTCAACTTCTGTAATTTGTTACCTGTCTAAGTTGACTTCTAAAGTACTGCACCGCAGATGGTCAATTTACACAGGTTTCACTATGCAAGGGTACTCGTTACTCATCTCCTCATGTGCGATGGTCGAGAGCATCCCCAGACTAAGCTGAAAACATATCTCAAACACGATTCGATTATTAAAAATATTTTTGATCAAACGAAAAAGTGAATAAAAGAAAGAATAAAGAAATAAATACATAATGAAACACTAAACAAATCGGGGAAGGTTGCCGTCAATGGACCACATAACAGTTTTTACATTTTTTGGAAAGTAATTTCAACTCAAATTTTACATTAACAATAGGAATATTTATTCAGTATATTTCTCTTTTAATATGAATATTCAATTTTGTGATAACTATATTCATTAGGAAAAAAAATTGAAAATATATATTTTAACATGTGGTCCGTTCATACATGTATGACAACCGGTTGCTATGGATGGACCATCGTGTTTCCATCGATGGACCACGTTCTTAAACAAGAAAATGATTGCGTAAATTACAAATATTTATTACAAGATCAATAAACATTACAAATAATAGTAAGTTATTCAAAAAGAGAACATTGGTTTTCCTTCAGACAGGAAGAACATAAAAAACCCCAAGCATTCACACAACACAGTTGTCTTCAATACGTCTCGTTCACCACTTGATATTTTCCAACTTCAGACTTATTATTCTTAGCTAAAATGTTTTGTGGTCTCTTTTGCACAGTTGGAAGTCTTGTTTCTTCCCATTTTCAAAATTTTTGATCCATCAAGATTGCACTTGACAACAAAGGCTTTCTAACATTTCGAAGAACTTTTTAACCATTTCCTTACCGAAACCAGAGACTCGAGCTGTTTCACCATTCTCTGATAATCAGAGCTTCAATTCAAGGTTCAGGGAACACTTAATTTCAATAACTTTTTTTCCAGCATTTTTTTTTTTTTTTTTTTTTTTTGTCGTTATTAAATCTGTGGGACATATTTCTCTCAGCCACTTGAAAGACAATTCCCTTTAAATCTTTGAAAGTGAATATAAAAACGTCTCCTCCAGTTTCAAAACATGATTCGCAAATTCCTTTTCAGTTTTAGAGAGTATATCTTCCAAACTTCTAATAGGTTGTCTCCCAAAAACAGCATCTTGCACGTGTCTCTTCAAAGTCGCCTTCTTGATTCCATACTGTCGTCACACTTCGATTAAGCCCATATCACCGTTCCTGTAATCTACTATAGCACGTTCCAAGTTCACAATTATCCACTGGCCATATTTCACTATTTTTGGTATTTTGGAGCAGTAAAAGTACTTGCAATTGTATTAAAATGTATTTTTGAAAAATATTATTATAAACGTTTTTTAGTTGAAATACTAATTACTTAAGGAAAGTTTGATACCTACTAAGAAATATTTTTTCACAATTTTTACACTTGTTAGAAACATTTGATGAATCATGAAAGATAATTGATCTGAAATTATAATAATATTTGTGAGATTCCATGACTGAACCACTTTGTCAGGTGGTTCATTCATGGAAACACCTAGCGGTCCAATGATACGTCATTTTTGACATTATAATTGTTGTTATTGCTGTGACTATTCATAATGAAACATGAAATATGGCAAATTGTACTTGAAAATGCACTCTTTCAAGTCAGTGTTCCCATTTAATTGTTCAGTGATGTTCAAAGCATGTTATCACAAAATTAAAATGTCAATTTTTAGTAGGTGAATAGTAGAAATCATACTTGGACATTTAACATAACAGTATGATGTATTAAATAGAGCTCCTTGACAAATCTGCATTAGCCTATTTTCAGACAAAGGAAGGCATTAAAACTAATTCTGCGCCCGAGGAAACTCTGGTGGGGGAATTATCATCGCGGTTCAGTCATGGAACTGGTCCACTGACGGAAATCGTCCCCTAAGTGAACAAATAAATCTATTTAATCCATGGGGGAAAAAAATAAATGAGTAAATAAAATAGTGAATGAGTAAGAAAACAAGTGAATTATTAAGTGAAGGAATGTAAATGAATAAATTAATATGGAAGTGATTCAATAAATTATTAAATATGTAAACGAAAACGTATTTCACTTTGCCCCGCATGAATTTAACTTATTGTACAAAACATTTAAACTACAAATAAGCTTAATATTAAATAAATAAATACTGTATTGAATGTTATCAAGTCTCAAGAAAAATTTAAAATATTTATTACAAGATTCTTTTATAATACCAAAAATAAATTTTATCTTACAACAAAATACTACAACATGAGCATCAATTTTTGAAAATTGCTTGTATTATATTTTTGATCCTCAAAGGTAACTTTTTTCCTAACTAGAACAGACTACAAATATGTTACTATTATTACATAATTAATATATTACCAGATAGATGGCGCTAAAACTGCAAATATTTCAGCTTTTTACTTTGTCCCGCTATTTCACTTTTTCTCACTTTCTCCAACTAACTTGTTTATTTATTTATTTATTTTTCAGCACAGATAAGTTGCCATTAATCATAAATTGATCAGAAAAAAATTAGAAAACTTTGATGATTGGAAAACCTAGAATTTTATAAGAGTCAATTTTAGTTTTCTTGTAAACTACAGTAAGATTCCGATTTTACGTTTCTCAAGGGACTGAGTTATAAAAACGCTAAAAACGGGAAATACATAGAAAGTAAAACTTAAATAGAAATCCTAATTGCAGATTAAATGACTCTTTCAAAAGGTATAATATGTATATTTTACAAAAAATATTATTATATGTACCATTTTCAAATCATTTTAACACATTTAGTTGCGAATACTCTCAGGTTGAAAATGTCCGTAATAGTGGGCAGTTTTTTAGTTAACTAGTCCAAAGTGATTGCAGCTTCTAAGGTTAAAATATTTACCAAGTTTTTTTTCCTGGTCTTTTTGAGAGAGTCAAGGGGTTTGTTATATGATTCTCAGCCAAATTTGATGTATACAGTCGTCCCTCGCTACTTCGCGCTTCGACTTTCGCGGCTTCACTACATCGCGGTTTTTTCTAGTTTTTTTTTTTTTTTTTTCAAATATAGTAGTTAGCCTTTTTTTATGTGCTCGTGTAACTTTTTTTCTACAAAAGAATAATAACAAAGTATACGTCTTTTAAGTAAGGTAAGCTTTTAAATAACGTCTGAGGGGCTAGTTGTACTAGTTGAGGGAGTGGAGGTATAAAATCGCCGAAGAAAGTGTAGGGAATCGCTATCTCATTTTAACCGTTAAGCACTAACTGTATGGTATAAATCACTGTTTTACTACTAGAGGATAAATACATTTGTAAATGGTGTTTAACAATGTACTAGCTTTTTAAGTTGTATACGTAAATGTAGAGGAAGAACGGGGGCTTCTACGGTCACTAACGGGCAATTGATTCATCATCGAACAAGTTGAGGTTTTTTCATAGACAAGTAGTAGTGTGTAAGAACTGCGTGTGTGGGTAGTTCTCATTTCCCAATAATTAACAATGTGATGTCTATTACGTCTAACATATCTAATTTTCTCATATTTTGTGCAATATATTAAGTAATAGAAATATAATGGTGGTTAAGGGTGCTGTTTTATGTATAGGGGGCACTAACTATAATAAAAACCTATTTAAATTGCCGTAAGTAAGTTTTATGCGCTCTTATTAGAAAAATATATATACAGAATCCTACTTCGCAGAAATTCAGTTATCGCGGTAAAGTCTAAAACGAATTAACCGCGATAAACGAGAGTTCACTGTATTGGTGATTAACATAGATAGGTAATCAACTTACAAGGGTGGTCAACTTCACAGGTTTTACTGTATACGGAAAAACGAGACCTGATGAAAATACGGGTAAAACATAGATTCGGGACACGTAAAATCTGGGTTTCACTATATCACTTTACTTGATGTTTTTTAAAGCAATATTCAGAAAGAAGGATAACATGGAGGACTGCAAAATTAATGTTTTGAAAGATACAAAATAAATTTTTGTTATTTGGTGTGCTGAATTTGGAAACTACCTCCATACTTTCCACCACGTCATGATTTTTGGTAAAATTGAGGGGTTTTTTTTTATTTATTTATTTATTTTTTTAATTTATTTATTTTTTTTGCTTAAATTCTCTATTATAAAGAATTCTCCCAAACAATTTTTGCATATAGTATTTGGCAACAGTGTTTTTTTTTTCATTTGAATATGTTGTCTTGAATTTGAAGCCATGTTTCACGAAAGTCGTAGGGAAAAGCAGCTGTAAAAATTGTTTCTGTGATGCAGATACCACTTCTTGCTTTACAGCGCAGAGAGGTGTCACAAAGGGTGTAAGTTTCCCTCTGTTGAAATACGATCAAGCAAGGGTGGAGGAACTTCAACTCAAAAAAAAAAGAAGAAGAAGAAGAAGAAGTATAACATAACATAACACTCCAGGGTCCCCCGTACCTGAATTTTTTAAGAAAATGTGACATTATAGAAACGATTCATTATTTTTCTTGAAATGAGCGCCGAACAATAAATTAAGTTCAGCTTTTATACTTATCCTGTATGAAAGAGTGATAATCCCGAAATTTACCAGAGGAAACGTTTTTCAGCAGAAATTGCACAAATACAATTCAGGGTTGAACACCTTCCGTTTCATCCGCCAGCCTATTTAGCCTCTTACTGTACCATGAGTTTCTCTTTTAAATTTTGTTCTTAATTAGTTGCGTCTTTGTGCAACGTTAAATTTGCTAATAATAATATCGAGTGTTCCAAGAACTAGTTTACCTTTTCTCAAATGTCTTTCTCTGTGTGTGGATGTATCTGCGTGGAAGAGAACCCTTTTTTGTGCTCGCTGTAACTCAAAAAAATACAATATGAATTGGTATTAATTAGTTTTTGTGGCAATCGCTCCAAGCGGAATGGCATACACGTTTCCCCCCGTAAAGTTTAACTGCTAGTATCTCAAGAAATGCTAGGATTCGAACAAAAATTCATGCACAGGTTGATTTCAATTGGAACTGATTCTGATTAGTTTTTTGGTCCCGATTACTCAAAAAGCTGGTGCGGTTTGCGTAAAAGAATATTTTTCTAGCTAAGAGTGAAAGTGTAAGTGATCATACCTCAAGAATTTTAGCAAAAATTTGTTTAAAGGTAAACTCCGAAGGGAAATGGAGTCTTGATTGGCTTCTTTTGCCATAATATCCAAAGAGGGTAGCGTGATCAAACGCTCTTTCTTATCAAGCGTATGTATTTTACCTTTAGAGAAATAAGGGATAAAACATTTGAAACTTAAAAATATTACATTTGAATGTTTTATTTTTTAAACACAAAATGTTAAGCATATCAAGGGGGGAAAAATCAACTAAAAGCCAAAATAGTTCTTGTCTCTCCTTTCTCTGTCATTTCATCCTCAGAAAGTTAATTTTTCGATAGAATTGATCGCCATTGTTGGCTTTACTGTCTCAAAACTAATGCCCTATTTTTTTTTAAAATAGTTTTTCGAATCATTTGTAAGTAGCTGGAAAAAACCTTGTAGAATGTATTGTTATTTATTGTAGCGAAAGTAATTAATGTGCCTGTGTAAATAATTTGTTCAATACATATTTGTCGACTTAATGACATATTTCAAAACTGCAATGACCAAAGATAACTGCCATGTGCAGGTAAACAGCACTGTCTGCAGAAATGACTTTTCGAGATGTTTAAAGAAATGTGTGGTGGATTCAACACTAATAATAGGAAAATTTTGGAATTAGACTTTTTTCGTGCCTTTTTTTCAGCGGAAATCAAATGAGCGAGCTTGTACAATAAAGATAATGTACAATAAATAACAAAAATATAAAAAATTTTTAAAAAAAAATGAAAAATGAAAAATTTGCAGTTACTGCCATTTACCTGCACACGGCAGATAACTTCGATAAACATAAGCAAAAAAAAATATTAGAGCATTTTTTTTAAATTTTTATTGAAAAGAAATATTTTTAGTTGTATATACAGTAAAACCCTGATTTTACGCTTAGGGACTGGGTTTAAAAAATACGGAAAATGCATAGAAAGAAAAAATCGAACAGAAACAAAACTAAAAATAGTAAAGATGACTCTTTCAAAGGGTATAATATCTATATATTTTACAAAACGAACATTTATTATACATACCATTTTAGATCATTTTAACAAATTTAGTTGCGAATCCGGGTGTTTTAGTTGAAAATAGCCTGTTTGTTAAACTGCGAGCTTTTAAAAGTGCTCAGCTTATTAACTTTAAGTGGAAGCTCAACCACTACTTCTATGATACTTCTTTAAAAAAAACATATTTATCTTGTGCAACACCAAGAAGAGCCAAATTTAAAAAGTAACTTGTTTATTATGGCTATGATATATACAATGACATGTTAATCATATTGAGCTATGATAGTCATGGCAAGAGCAGTAAGCCGAAGCTATCGGCAAAAACGGACAGACTCAACTGAGCTGCCGAAAGAAACAACCAAGTCTGACTTGGGTTGAAATTTAAAGGAAAGAGAATGAGGCAAAGTGCCGGGAGCTTAAATGCTACTGGCAATTTGCATATTCTGCTGAAGCGATCTCGTTGCAAGAAGGAAAGAACGAATGAGAAAAACTAATGCAAATTAAGGTTGCCAACACTTTTAGAAAATAATTTACTTCCTTTCGTAACACTGTTTTTAATTGATTGCTTTTCAGTCATTGAGTTCAAAGTAAATGCTGCATCTTCAAAGATTGAAATACTTCGCAAGTTTTTTTCCTGGTCTTTATGAGAAAGAGAAGTGTTTCGCCATTTGTAAGCTCTTCAATGCAATATTGAAATCCTGGGACTGGCTGTGCTTCCGGTTCATCTTGCTCATCTTCATTGGTGGACAAAAAGTTCATAAGGACTGTTACAAATGGAGCAGTAGCATTTCTGTTTTCATAGATTAACTTTCAACAGTATGGAATATTTTTGAAAAAGCACAAATGAAACATATTACTTATTTATTTATTTTTTTTTACTTCCCAGAGGAAACGTGAAATACAAGAAAATAATAAATAACAAACAAACAATCCGGATTAAAATAACATTAATAGTTTACGGAAAGACTGGGACCTGATGAAAAAACGTGAAATGTGGGGAAATCGTAGATTCGGGGACGCAAAATCAGGGCTTCATGCATATTTTAAGGTTTTTTTGTGCACATAAAACCGGGTTCCATTTTATAGAAACTACTCGTGTGCTGCTAATGAATTGAGTGCCGGTGGGCTGAACAAGTAAGTCATATGAATCGCATCGCGTCACTTGTCATTTTAGCTAAATATATAATTGTAAATAGATTATGGACGATTTATCAATTAGCGAGAGCATTTACGGGATTTATGTAGCGAGCGTGTCAAACGGTGACAGCGAGGTAAAGGAGAAACGGATACAGCACGCAATTCGAAATGTTATCATAAAAGTTTGTGAATTTCTTACTCATTTGTGTTTTTAATACAAGTAATGTCCAGTTAAAAAGGAAAATGCTTAAATATTTCCAAACTTAAGTCCAACATTTTTTACTCTTTTCAACACGGATAAAAATAAAAATTAATATTTAAAAATAAAGGGGGGGGGAGAGAAGAAGAAGGATCGAATTACAATTCAAAAACGACGGAGTAAAGAGTAAATTTAAAATAACAAACTTTTAGTCGTAACTTCTAGTTTACTACTGAACTAATTAACCAACCCAATAACTAACCAACCTTAATGAAGCACAAACTGCTAAATGTATTGCAGAGACGTCTTTTGGGGTTCCAACAAACCTCTTTATCAATGTATAAAGTTGTAAATTTCAAAATGTAAGTGGAGATTTAAAAGCAAAACCTTCTTTCTCTATAAAGTCTAAATGGAAGAAGCCGTTCGGAGCCCTACATATATTTTTAAAAATAATAATGCCTCCCCCCCCCCCCACAAAAAGGAACATATGTTACTAAAGCATGTTAGTTAATGCGTGTGTTTGTTTTGGGTAAAACGTTAAGTACCGAAAAATCGCCATTTCAGCGTTCTGCACACATGCTTCACTGAAGATAATTCTTTGTTAATTTTAACTTGTTGAGAAGAGCCCTCTGCACTTGCTATAGCTACGGAACTAAGGAAAAGTTTTAACACAGTTAGAATTATTTAAAAATAGTTCATTAGAGTTATTCCTCGTTTATCCGGCGCCCATATATCCAGATCTCCGGTTAATCGGTTCAAATTTGTAATTTTTGAAAAGTTTTATTCGTAGCTGAAATGATAGCTGAACTGTAAGTACACCAAACATTCGCTTTTTATTTTGATCAAATGTACAACACTTGTATAAATCGTGCACTAAATTATACAAAAATAACAAACATCGAGGAGTACTGGGAGCATCAGTCGGACATCCCTACAGATAAATTATAAATGATTAAGTGTTTTCGGGAAATTATCCTATGTAATTTTGTCTCCATTCGTCTCAATCCTACCTGTTGCTAACAGCTGCCTAAAGTTGTCAGAAAATAGTCCTTTTAAAAACGAAATATTGTCTTGTTTACATAATTGGCAATTTATTATACAATTAACGTTGATGATACTAGTCATTCAACCTTTATTTAAACTGATAATTTTCATGCGTTAGCAGCAGTTTAAAAGCTAATTTGGTGTTTAGTTACTTTTCTTGGCTTACAAAAAAGTTAGCGACTGGGAAAAAAAATGGTGACAACCAGATCTGTGGCGTTAAGGGAAAAATAATTGATTCTGACTCCAGGAATTTTAAAACCTTCGACTCCAACTCTGACTCATTTACCTCAAACTCAGTCCACCTCTACGACTCCGATTCCAACTTTACAGCCCTGCCAGAGTTGAGGACTCAGAAGGAAAATGACCGGCTCCGATTCTTGAATTTTTAAACTCTTCGACTCCGGTTCCTACATCCCAAAATCATTCTGACTCAGACTCCACAACTCCGCAGCGCTGGTGACAACTAAGTTTGCTTCCACTGGCCACTGACGAATAAAAAGTTTTCCAAATTTTGATCTTTATCAGTTAACTGGCCCTGCTTACTAGGAGAAGTGAATTTTGAAAACGGCATCTTGTAACCGCAAAACACGTGTTTCCAAGCCTCCAACGTGATTTTAAATTTTTATTTTATTAACGTTTGTTAACTAATTATTTATTTGAACATGAAGGTAAAAATTGATGAGTTTTACTTCCGTTTCAAAGCTCACCAGCAAGTACCAATTCAATGCTAAAAAATGTAATTTAAAAAAAGGAGGTTCACCGAACGCAATTGAAACAATAATTAAGAATCGAATAAATAGTATAATGTCTTCATTCATAAAAGAAATGAGCTTTATGTATACGAATTCATTTGTGTTTAATTTTTTGCAGTTCAGTAACCCGAGTCGATGCATCGCAACTGTTGAAATATCATTTTCAATGCTTACTTCAATTCAGTACACCGTGAAAATTGATGAATGAAGAACGTCTGATAATTACATCATCGATGCATGTGATTAAATCAGACCTTTTGAGGAGGTGCATAATTAAAGCGAACATTATCAAGAGCTACTGAAAGAGGCGCTATGCCAAATGAAAACTCCAGATTGATTTTTAGAGATTATTTTTGGACATCATTCAAAAGATTCAAAGTAGCATACGAAGTCAAAATTCTTATCTTAAAATCATGATTTTTAACTGTATGCAGAAGACGTATGTTGGGCAGCGTGGCTAAAATTTTGGGGTAAATTAATAATTGAATAAATGTAGTTTTTTGTGTGGGTTCAAGCTGAGACAGGAAGTTGTTGCACTTTCAAGAATAACAGCAAGAAATTTTTATTTTTTTTTTGCCGAACAACATCCACTTTGTTTTGCCTTCAATAGGATGATTTGAAGCATGTAGCTGCAAAAGTAGGTTTCCTCAATTCCAACTTTTGAGCAAATGCGTTTTTTTTTTTCTTTTATTTTCTTTTTTTCATAGTTTTTTCATTGCAATACTTAGGTGGGTCAACAACCAGAGACATCCAGGGAGTTTCGAAATGATCCCTTAAATGATTTGAACAAAAAATATAAAAAACTATTGTAACTGTTGTGTTTTTGTAGGAACAGAAGTATGAATTGTTCCTTGAAAATAGTGTTTTGGAGATACTTACTTTTTCATCTACACGGTTCAATTAAGGAACTTTCAGGAGACCAAAAAAAAAAAAATGATATGGACACCACATGACTAACTAATTGAGTGCTTATTAAATTTCATTTATCTGTACCTCAGAGCCAGAAGGACGTAAGTCGCATTACGGTAGTTTTACAGGAGAGAGGAAAAACTTTTTTTCTGGTGAATGCAAAGGATGGGACTTTAGCACTTTTAACCCTGATAAAAAATGAAAATTATTATTATTATTATTTTTTTAAGAATTACGTTCACATGGCTCGATGCGGAATGACCTTTTACATACAATGCACTAATAAGCGGAAAATCACAATTTTTGGACTTACGTTCGTCTAGCTCTGATGTACAGATATGGTGATTCAGAACTATTGTTTTAAAATCTAAATGTAGATCAGGAACATGAAGCACGATAACAAGCAAGAACCGTAGTGGAACGTGGAAGACAAAGCCAGAAAATAACTGTTGAGAAACTGGTCACAAATTTATTGCACAAAGACGGTTTCACACAACATTTTCGTTTTTAAGAAAGGTTTAAAGCAGTTGTTTAAAGTTGAAAGTTCCGTTCGGTGATTTGAATACATCCATCGCAAAAATTCAGTGATCGATGAAAGTGTGTCTAAAATTGCCCGTTATTGTGATGGTCGATATGTTGCCATTGCGACGCGTGAACTCTTTTAAAAAAATCTTGAAATTTTACGAAAAAAAGTACTTTTGGTTTACAAAAAAAAAGGGGGAGGGGGTGGACTGGAATTTCTGTCAAAAAATTTAACTAAGCACATTGTAAAAATCACATTTCACTCAACATTTAAAAATGATAGATGATTTGGCTAATTTCGAAAATTTTCTGTGTTTTAAACAAAGTAGGCTATTATCTATTGTTTCTTAAGTAAACACTTTAGGTTCATTTCAGTTGAAAAGAAAAAAATAGCATGACTTGCATGAGGGTCGTCCGAAGAGCGGACGGCGCCCGGAGCGAAAGTTTCCTGCCCCCCCCCCCATACACAGAGAAAAATCAAGTTAATTATAGCGTCATTGCATCATACGCGTGAACGAGCGTCATACTTGCGTTTCTTAAATATAAATGCCCAAAGCAATCAGACTGCTATGGATAATATAAATTGCAAACACTAGTATAAATTAAAACATAAGCAATCAATCTGTTTCTAATATAATATCCCAAAACCTTTTCCAAAAATGGAAATATGTTAAAAATACATATACTTATTTTGTAAAATGCTATCCCACAAGATACAACAATTAAAACTGAATTAGTTACTCATATTGATCAAACTAAGAACACGAATAAATAATTTGTTGATTATAAATAGAGAATGTATTTATCGAAGTTTACTACGTCAAAATTAAATTTCGATTAGGACTCATCCAATTATTCTTTTCAAGAGTTTTTTTGTGAGTGTGTGTGTGTGGTTTTACTTGCATCAACTTAATACTAGCTTTCATGTGTTAAAAACGAAGATGGATCGTCAAATCGCCTAAAATAAATAGTCGGCCGTGCCGTAATGTCTCCAATTTTGTCTATTATTTTTTTTTACGAATAAATATCTATTCGATAGGCTCAAATTATTATTTATTTATTTATTTTGATTTTTTGAATAAAAATTACTCTTTGGAGATTTTTTTTCAAAAATTCAGTTTTTGATCATTTTTCGGAGTCACCATATTTATGAAAAATGAATTTAGGAAAAATCTCTCTATTTTCTTTATTTTTCAACCAATAAGACTGCATTTGGAATCAATGTCAAGCTAATACTTTTCTCTTTCAGTGTAAACAACAGAAAGTATTCTGTGAATAGTTGGGTGTTGCCACTCCTTGTCTGAACTCAGTGTTTATGCTTTTTATAAGTCATATCTCCGGAGTACCTACTATGATCTGCATCAAACTTTTTTTGTAGCATATTTGAATCACTTTCTTGCTATGTAGAAAAAAAAATGGAATGATTTGTCTTGTTGCTTTGAAATAAAAAAGTAAAGTTTGTTTTGCTTAAAATACAAGTTTTGTACTACTTTAACGCCAAAAAAGCCCAAGAACTTTCCACAACAATTAATACTGGACTGTCAAAGGATAAAAATTGATTTGTATCAATAGTTATTCGCTAAAACGTTCTTAACTTTGGAAAAAATTATGCAAAAACCTCCACTTCATACTTTACAAAAAAAAAAAAAGATTGAAAGTATACTAAATATTCACGATAACAATTTGAAGAATAGCGAAAAAAAGTATTTCTAATGGCATTATTTTGCTTGTATTTCGACATTAAAAGGTTTAAAATAAAAGAATTACTATTGAAAAGTTTTCATAGCATGAACTTGTTTGGATTACGTAACACCTGACAATAATCTTCCTCCCTTACATTACTCATGCAGCATAGCTCTAGATTTCTCTGAAGAAGATTATTTTTGCTGATTGAAGTATATTATAAATCTCTTAAATTTATTTAAAAATTGATAAAACTTCTGATTTTCTCACCTTTCGATTCAAATAAAATGTGTTCCATCAGCCATCTTTTTAAAAAGATCAAACAGAAGGTATTGATGGAAATTTTGTAAGTTGTTCCGCAATGAAGAAAAAAAAGGGTGATATAACTTTTACTTAAATTAAGAAATAAAGTAAATTTTTAAAATAAATGCAGTTCGCACCAGCATGCCTTTCATTGCACATTTTATAATCGACAAAAACTATGCGTCAATTCAGTTTCAAAGCACAAGAAGAATAATGTGCAATGTTTGTATAATGTGTGTACAACGGTATTTTTTGCATTATTAACGCAACGCAAACAATTGTTTTTACTCGTACCAAGTACAAAAATTACGTACTTCTTACCGAAAAGAATTTTTTTTTCAATTTTTCCTCAATGTAGTTATAATAAATTAATTTTTAAGGCAATGAGTATGAATCAGATCATTTAGGTAACAACGAAGTCATTGCAAAACTAAATGAAACCCCTGAACTAATAATGATTTCTCCACTATAGTTAAAAAATGACCAGATTTATACCTGGTACTAGTACAATCAGTTGTTTGGATTCCTTTCATAATGCAAGCAACACAGTTTGTAGGCCATATTACACATCATTCTTCTAATGTTTTGAAAGTGAATCGACACATAGCTTTAGTCGGTTATAAAATGTTAAATGAAAGGGATGCTTATGCGCACTGCATTTATTTTAAAAATATACTCTCTTTCTTAATTAAATTCAAAATTATCTCACACATTTTTTTTCTTGATTGCAGAACAATTTACAAAATTTCCTTCAATACCTTCTATTTGATCTTTTTTAAAAGATGGCAAATGGGACACATTTCCTTTAAAACAAAAGATGAGAAAATCAGAATTTCTATCAATAAGTTTCAAAGGGATTTTAAAATATACGTCAATCAGCAAAAATAATCTTCTTCAGAGAAATCTAGAGTTGCGCTGCATGAGTATTGTAAGAGCGGAGGATCATTGTCAGGTGTTACGTAATCCAAACAAGTTTATGCCATGAAAACTTTTCAATCGTAATTCTTTTTTTTTTTTTTAAATCTTTTAATGCCGAAAAACATGCAAAATAATGCCATCAGAAATATTTTTTACGCTATTCTTCAAATTATTATTCTTAATATTTAGTTTCCTTCAATCAAAAGTGTTTTTTCTTTTTCTCTTTTCTTTTTCTTTTTTCTTTCTTTTTTTTCTTTCTTTTTTGTAAAGTCTGAAGCAGAGGTTTTTGCACAGGTATTTTCCAAAGCGAAAAGCTTTTTAGCGCTTAACTATTGATACAGATCAATTTTTATACGTTGACAGTCCAGTATAAATATTTTTAAAAGTTTTGGGCTTTTTTAAGCTTAAAAAAGCTTTAAAGTAATTAAAAAAAAACTTCTATTTTCTGCAAAACAAACTTTAATTTTTTATTTCAAAACAACAAAAAACACCCTACTATTTTTTACATAGCACGAGAATGATTTAAGTATGCTACAAAAAAAAAAAAAAAATTGATGCAGATCATAGTAGGTACTCCGGAGATATGACTTATTTATTCTCCCAATTGAAAAAGCATAAACACCGACTTCAGACAAGGAGTGGCAACACCCAACTATTCACAGAATACTTTCTGTTGTTTACACTGAAAGAGAAAAGTATAATATTAGCTAGAAATTGATACCAAATTTTGCTTAATTAGTTAAAAAATAAAGAAATTAGAGAGATTTTTCTAAATTCATGCCAATACGGTGTCTCCGAAAAATGATCAAAAATCAAATACTTGAAAAAATTCTCCAAAAAGTAATTTTCATTTAAAAAATCTAAAAAATTAATTTGGGCTTGTCTCATAGATATCTATTTGTAAAAAAAATAAAGGGCAAAATCAGAGACATGATGGCACATGGCATTAGGTGATTTGACGTGAATGACCCAGATGTCATTTTTTGCATCAAATTTTTGTTAAGTTTCAGGGGGAAACCCCCAAATAATCAACGACATCAAAAACCGCTTAGAATTGCCTTTTTGGAGCTTTAATTTTTAAACAGTACTGGCCCTAATATTACAAAATATGGCCTTACAATTGCATTTTTAAGACTTGAGTTTCAGAAAATATTCGGGCAAGGGTCCCCATACTGCCTTTCTTTAATATCACAAGCAATGGGTTTTTTAAACTACACTTACAAAAAATTTAAGTCGAATAGCCCCTGAATATAAAGCATTGTATAATTTTTTCAGATCACTATTTTGAAAAATGTCCAGGGAAGAGCTTCAGATCCTCCTTCTCTTAAATCTTCAAAGTTTATCTAAAATTGCGCTTTCGAAACTTCAATTTCGAAAACTTGCAGGTCGGGGGAGGAATTGGTTTCAATCTTTCAATCTCTTTGAAAAAAATCGATCGGGGACAGTTCCTGAGCTCCATCCCTTACCCTAACGTCAGTAAAAATAATCGCGTTTTAAAGGCTTAAACTTCTAGAAACTTCCGTTGAGACACCTACACCTTTTCGCTCATAATATCTGCAAAAAAAAGTCTGATATTGCGTTCGTGAAGCTAAACATATCAAGATTTTGACCGGACTCCGGTTTCCTATCAAATCATTTTTTTTTTTTCAATGTGACCCCTAAAACTTTTCTGGTTACGTCACCGCACACGGGGCAGAATTCCAAGAAATTTGGTAGGAACTAGACAAAGGAGAAGTGCCTTTTGTTCGATTCGAAACAGATATGTTCTCAGAATTTGTAACTACTTCAGTGGTACAAAGGAAACGAATGTTTTGGTGACTGGGAGAGAGGAATATTTTCGTGTACTAGGAAAAAGACAGAATCATTGCAGTGATTATATATTTTGTGTGTCTATGACTGTGCAATGTGCATCTGTTATACACGAAATGAGGGGTACTTTGCGGCGCTCCCTCATTTCGTGGTGCCCAGGGCGATTGCCCCACTCGCCAATCGGATGCCATGATATGCCTATAACTATAAAATACATTTTACTTTCTAAAGTATCTTTTTTTTTTTTTTCAATTTTTCTGGAAATTTTTTTTTCCACCGCTTTAAAATTTCCGAGAATTTTAAATCTCTACTTGTAACAAAATATAATGCTTAAAATGAGGAGTGAGCATTCTGTAGAATGCCTGATATGAAACACCGCCGAATCCCAAACATTGCCCATAACGTATATACACTTAAGTTTTTCTTTTTGAAAAATGTAAAATGTTTTCCTTCACATCATTTCTATAGGTATTAATGTCTTTTTCCGAACACTCCGAAAAAAGAAAAAAGAAGCTTACTCTGGAAGGGAAAATATGAGCGAAAAGTTCCTAAAATAGTAAAATTCTAGTTTAAGCAATTTTAAAATCTTAAAACACTCTTTTGGAAATTTAAATCACTGCCGAATCAGATAAAATGTCTGCATTGAAAAGTACTTTATTAACTATTAATGAATAACACTTGGCTTTTCCAATAAACCGCAACCCAAAACTTACACTAAAAATTGGTCGTCGTCTGCTGAATCAAATCAGTATTTTCTGTCTTTGTTTTTTACTTCTTTTTCCTACAGGAAGAGTGCATTACTTGCAGCCAAAGCTTACTTATGAAAAATCAAATATTTAATCAGTTTTTAAAGTTTTTGAAGCTTGGTAAATAAATCCAGTATTAGCTTTTACTAGCAAAGTGCATCAGAATACATTCTAACTTTGATCATTTGAGTGTTTTGTATTTATTATTAATTATGCTTGTAAAAAAATTCGCATTTTGTAACTCCCTCCTCCCCGCCCCGGAATTCTCTTTTGAGATGATGTCTTCTTGTATGATTTCCCGAACTCAAATATTTGCTTTCATATATATTTTACCTTGTTTCAAAAGGAAACTTTTAGTCTGACGTCCAAACTAATATGTGATTTTAAATGTAAAACTCAAAACTATCATGAAAGGCGTAGGAGTTTTCCGTTCAAGTTTAATAATTATTGATATGTGCTCTTTGTTCATTAGTTGATTTCTAATTTAAACTTTCACAGTTTGATCCTGATCGTAATATTCCAGAGCTAAAAAAGCAATTCGAAAGGAAAAAGGAAATAAAAAAACAATTAGTTAAATAAATTTTAAAAAGAAGAGAAAAAAATAGAAAACCAAGTCAGTGTTTGTTGATGTACTTATTCAGGAGTATTTCCAAGAACATAGTTTATAAATGCATTTACTCTCTTAATTTCCTCCTTCTTCAACTTTTCCCTAGTGAAAACAAACACATTCGTGTGTAGTGAAAAAAAAAAACTTTCTTTTTTCTCCCAATATTTTCAATTTTTGACGCCACTACGCACTTGTTACGTAAACTAACTTTGAATCAGTTGTGCGGCCAGAAGAGGCATAAAATTTCGATTTTGAATAAAAAATGCTTCCTTTTTTTTCTAATTTCAGAGATTTGTCAGTCTGTCACTGTTGTTGCCCGTGAGCATTTTAGTACATTTTAAAACAAAAAAATATACCTAAGTAATCTCTAGCACATTTTTTTTTTTCAGCAATATTAACCAATCATTTTAGGGTCATTCCATGGGACGAAACGGGACAGGATTTATTTCATAAATACAAATTAAACAGGACAGAAAATTTTATCTTTGATGGCAGCAGTAAAAATTTGGTATAGGAATTAGGTGGAACGTTAAAAGTTATTATTTTTAAATAAAATAATTGAAGGATATGTAATAAAATGCCCGGGTCATTCCATACAGATTCAACGGATGAGTTCGCTCGACCATTTTTAATTTTTTTTTTTTTTTTTGAAATTCATATCCCAAAATGATGCATATGAATGATGTTTAAAACCACTTTTATTTTTTCTCTAACCTTAACCCTTGATTTTTTAGGGGTCATCAAAAGTGATTTTTCCAGTCAAAAATGGGACTTTTAGACTTTTCATTTTGGCCAAAATCTATTTGAATTACATTTATGGCAGTTAATTTTACGCTTTGATGTTAAAGTGCATAAGATGATAGTCTCACATGCTGAGTTACGTGGGTGTAACTTAATAATTAAAATAATGGCAACAGGTTAAAGTTCAAGGTCAAATGTAAAATTTTTGCTCATTTCAAAGGGTCATAACTCGCTTAGGGGACGAAAACACAAAATGAAATATGGCAAAAACTAATCACTGGAGTCACACTAATGAGAAAATATAGCTGTAATTGTGTGTTTGTTTACCCTTTATAAATTACAGCCCCTCAAAGATCAGAAAATTGAGAAAAATGACATTTTTAGACCCCTGTAAACCAAAAGGGGATGGAATTAAAAATGAAATTTCTTGGCCAATTGAATATTCCATTCAAGTACTATACATTTTATATATATTGTTTTGTGTATTTGGTTTGTAAAAAAGATACAGGTCTTTGAAATTGAGCAATTTCGATAGTTAATTTACGCACTAAAACAGAAATAAAAAGTGTGAAAACTTCATTGCACTTTCTTAAATGGCCTATATAATATATTATACTGAAAAAACGTATTTTAAGTACAAAAAAACTATTTTAATTTGATAACTTAGAAATGTTTGGACATGAATGAGTAGTTCATACTTGATTGACAGCTTAAGTAGTTAATTTATAGACTATCTGTTGTTGTTGTGTCCGTAATAAACAACTACGGAAAGTTTGGTGCCATTGCCTCGAAAGGTTGGACTTCTTTATTAACAGATAAGACAACACAAGAAAGATTTACAGCACATACAGAGGAAATAACACCCAGAGCACCGGCGGGAATCGAACCCGCAGCCTCCGGCATTTGAAGCGAAGCTTCTACAATAGAGCCACGGAGGCCCCCCTATAGACAATCTACGCACACAAATTTTCAATACACACAATTATATGCTCTGTACATTAACATATCTAAATTGCCTTAAACATATGCAAACTTGTTTGAGTGTAGTTTTGAAAAAATGAACTCACTTAGTAGTCCTATAGTTGTAATGGTGACTCAAGTATATGGCGTTTTAAAATGCTTTACCAAGGCACATTCTTATAGTGATACTTCGAAAATGTACTAGGAACAAGACAATGACAGGGGTTCTAAATTTAGTGATCAACACAAGCTATGTAATAACTTTTTTGACAATAATGGGCATTTTCCTTTGATAGTCTTTTTAGAAACACACTATTCTTCATACCTATTGCTAGGGGACAATAATTTTACAGGGATAATATTTAAATACGGTGGCATAAAGCAGTGATTAAATGTTGTATTGGGAATTTTATTTGCAGAGTCAAACCTTTCTTGCAGCATTTTTTCAGCTAGCTTAATATACTGAATGCTCACAAGGATACGTGCAATGGTTAGTAGCAAAAATGCAGAAGGTATACCTACATTTCTGTAGGAATTAAAATGTGACTTCTAGTAGTTCTTTGCAAGCTAGTCTTAGTAGTATGAATTCTTTTTACGGTTCTTCTGATTCTGTTACAATGTCCACTACCGTGTGATATTGCATAGAAATGCCATTCAGCTCTCAAGTTGACATCCGTTTCGTGATTACATAAATTAAGAAAGTTCTTTCTATTTTTGTTGTGTATTTGAGTAAAGTATTTCAGTACGCCACATGCTGTGTCACCACCAGAACCATAGTACTACTGTGTGAGTTCATTTTCTTAAAACTACACAGAAGCAAGAAATGAAAAACTCACCTTTTTTTTCCTTTCAACTGTGTAGATAATGCTTTTGCACGTGTTTAGGCAAGTTACATAAGTTAATGTACAGAGCGTATGTTTGTATGTATTGAAAATTTGTGTGTGTAGATAGTCTATAAATTAACTACTTAAGCTGTCAAGTCCAAATATTTCTAAGTTATCAAATTAAAATAGTTTTTTTTTTTTATACTTAATATATGTTCTTTCAGTATAATATATTATATAGGCCATTTAAGAAAGTGCAATGAAGTTTTCACACTTTTTATTTCTGTTTTAGTGCGTAAATTAACTAGCAAAATTGCTCAATTTCAAAGACCTATATCTTTTTTAAAACCAAATACACAAAACAATATATATATAAAATGTATAGTACTTGAATGGAATATTCAATTGGCCAAGAAATTTCATTTTTAATTCCATCCCCTTTTGGTTTACAGGGGTCTAAAAATGTCATTTTTCTCAATTTTCTGATCTTTGAGGGGCTGTAATTTGTAAAGGGTAAGCAAACACACAATTACAGCTATATTTTCTCATTAGTGTGACTCCAGTGATTAGTTTTTGCCATATTTCATTTTGCGTTTCCGTCCCCTAAGCGAGTTATGACCCTTTGAAATGAGCAAAAACTTTACATTTGACCTTAAACTTTAACCTGTTGCCATTATTTTAATTATTAACTTACACCCACGTAAATCAGCATGTGAGACTATCATCTTATGCACTTTAACATCAAAGCGTAAAATTAACTGCCATAAATGTTATTCAAATAGATTTTGGCCAAAATGCAAAGGTCTAAAAGTCCCATTTTTGACTGCAAAAATCACTTTTGATGACCCCTAAAAAATCAAGGGTTAAGGTTAGAGAAAAAACAAAAGTGGTTTTAAACATCATTCATATGCATCATTTTGGGATATGAGTTTCAAAAAAATTAAAAATGGTCGAGCGAACTCATCCGTTGACTCTGTATGGAATGACCCGTCGCCCGTGAAGAACGAGATTCGTATGAGTCCCGTTCCGTCACAGGCGTTTTATTGCAGATCGTTCAATTATTTTCTTCAAAAGGATCAACTTTTAAGATTCTACATAGTTCTTGTGACACATCTTTACCGTTGCTATCAAAAATGAAATTTCTAGTCTATTTTATTTGTATTTAAGAAGCAAAATCTAACTACAAACCTACTTCAAATGTCTTGTTCCGTCACGTGGAACAGTCCTTTATTAACTTGGAGTTCGAAGAATATAGTGCCCATTGTTTTGAAGCCATGTTTAGCATACTCAACAGACTTAGCCTATAAAAAACCATACAAATTCTGAATGTATCCTTAATTTTCAGTTTCAAGAAATAGGAAAAAACGTTATTGATAAAAATCGGAATGGTATTTCTCGCAGAGTTACAAAAGTCGTAAGAAGAAGATAAATTGACTGAAATAAAATGAAATAAATTCAGGCTGCGAAAAAACTGCAAAAAGTTTTAATATGTTTTTTGAGTCCTATATCTGCCCACTTACATGTTGAAGAAAAAAATGTTTGATTTTAAACTATTTCTGTTTACAAATAAAAATAAAAAGTTGAAATTTACAGAAACGTCATAACTAACGGTTTGAGAGAATGACTTTGAAATTGTTTTGTATTAACTTAGCTGTTTTCTTTTCACAGTTCATATTTTTCACTGGGAGATCCAAAAGAAAACTTGCTATATGTATGTTTAGCGTAGCGAGTACAAAAGAACTAAGGAAAAAAATATGACGCTGCTTTAATTTAATTTGTGTGAAGTTTATTACTATGTAAAATCCGTGAAAATATTCAATGTGAAGCTAAAAATGTTAACTCTATATTTTTATTTTTAAATTAAATAATTTCTATAAATAAATTTGTGGCAATAGGTAAAACTTTGATGGATCTCGCGTTCTAATTAAATTTTGTGTGCAGTGTTTTTATTCCTTCCAAATGCAGTGTGAAATTTGTCTTAAGTTTTTCTATCCGTGTATTGTGAACAAATTCTTATGAATTTTAACACACGATATCCATTTAAATAAAATCTAATTTTTGAAAGCTATGAATAAAGTGTTTATTTAGTAAAATATGTACCTTTGTTCTTTTACGTTCATCAGGATTTTTTTTTTTTTTTTTTTTTTAATTCAACGGAGCCGGAATTTTTGTGCATTTGGCGAAGGTGAGTTCATTGTTAAAACATGTTTTAAATCCTTGAAAAAAGGTAAGACGGTGATTAAAACTAATTTAACAAAAGAAAAGATATTTTTTTTATTATATTTTTAATACGAACCCCACGGATTTGGAATTTGTCAGGGATAAAATTCAAAAAATTGGTGGAGACATTGCTGTTGTTTTCAAACAAATTAACAATGTTACTGAAACATCAATAATTTGTTTGAGGAATCGAACTTCTTTCAATACAAAACTGCAAAGTCGATGGAATATTATTGATGACTTATTTTTCCAAGTGTTTAGAACAGTTTCTAAGAATAGTAGTGTCGCAAAAAATGAAAGTAATTTTTCTGAAGAAAGTCATCGAACTGCTAAAATTAACTCTGCCTTATTTTAGGGTAAATTTAAAAGAACGATTATCGTTGAATGACTATTTTAACCTTACGATTTCGAATAAAAAGGAATTATGTGTTGACCAGAAGTTGCATTCTTTAAAAAGTGTTCTCTATAGGATAAAACGTCAAAAATTGTAGAATCACTTACGATTTCTGATGCAAATTTCAAGACATAGTGGGAGTTACTTTGAAAGATCTCTAAATAAAAGAAAACTTATATGAGAGTTGCTAAGAAAATTATTGTATTTACCTTCGTTAATACACCAGAAAGTTATTCACAAATTATATATTTGGTGGAGAGCGAAACATTCGATCCTTTGGGACTATACACTGTTAAAAAAAACCTGAAAGTTCAGATAGTTTTCTGACTGATTTTGACAGAATATTTCCGTAATGCTTCAAAACGTATTTTTTCCCTTCCAACAACGGAAATAACACGAAATTAAATAACGAAAACAGAATTTTTCCATTTCTAGGGTTGCCGCTGTGCTGTACCTTGTTAGTATTCTGATTAGCCTTCAAGTTATGATAAACATCACTTTTGATAGTGCTTATTAAATCGCACTGTTACATTTTGTTAATTAAAAGCTTATTTCGAATAACAACTCAGATGTCGTAGACAAAATAGTTAGCTTGCTATTTCATGTCTGGAGAGTAATATACTCGTATGTCGAAATTGTTTTTACGCCTTTCGGCTTTGTAGGCTTGGAAAAATGTTCGCACCATTTTCAAACAGGCAGATGTGTTTTGATCGCCCTGGTGATTTGACGTGGGTTTTACTGAGACAGTATTAGAATATTATTGCGATGTATTATTTTGCTTAATACTTCGAACAATTCTATTCGTTAGTCATATTGTGTGTTCTAGCAGTAAGAATAGTTTTAGGATCTCGGGTTATCCATTTAAAATAAAGGCTATTGGATTACTTGCATGCAGATGCAATGGAGATACTTAAATTTAGCACCGCTGGTCACATGTAAGTATTGTTGAATATCTTTGTACATGTTAATATACAAATGTGTTTTTCTTGTTAATATGCATTTGATAGAATTCCGATGGTAGCTTATTTAGAATTTATAGAACTACTATAAAGTTATTGTTTTTGCTCTAACGCATTGTATTCTTGAAAGTCATTAAAACGTTAAATGCCAACATTTCGTATCAACCGGCGATTATAGTGGTGTGCGAGCAAGACAAAAAAAATTACTCAGCTTTTTTTTTTTTTTTTTTTTGACAGATTGAAAGTAAACATTTTAAATCTCTAAATAAAAGCATTTCTTGCTGTTATATTTTTTGCGAAAAGGCATAGCAGATTGTTAATCTTTGAAAATACAATTAAAATTTTGGCAAGAATAAGTTTTCTTGACTACTTAGAAATCTGGAAATATTCATTATTCCTTTCGGAATTTCATTCATAATAATAAATATAAATAACATAATTTATTATATTAGGTTCCCATCCAACAACTTATTTGAGATTATTGCAAGTTTCTTGTAAAAACATTTCGGGTAAAACGAACTGATTGATATGTTTAGCCTAAGTATAATGATTATGCACTAAAAATCTATATTGCTATTCCAATGAGTGAAAAATGCGGAAATCTCCGGAGGGGGGGGGGAGGGATATACATCATTTGAGCCAAAAAATTCTTCACGTGTATGTCAATGATTCTGTTTTTAAACACAGTAAATTTGTATGCGGTACTCTCCATCAGGTATATTAATCCATGATAAAGTCAACCAGTTTTTAATGGTGTTTTATTTGGCTCATTCTGCAAATAAAAATATTCTATTTTTTATGTATGCTTTTGCATGCCACGCCGGAATATGCACGAGGGAATGTCGAAGGAAATATCGAACAGTATCAACATCAAAAATTGGTGTTATATTCAAATCAACTAATTTCGTTGTTGGTACTTTTCGATTATTTTTATTCATCTGAAGGTGTTAAATTTTGTAATAGATGCTTGAAGAAGAGCTGTATGGAGGTAAGTTATCAAGCAAGATTTTCACTTAAAATATATTTGAGTAATAAATACAAATTAAAAAAATAATAGTTTTGAATGGTTAACTATTTTTCTATTATATATCATTTTAAAGATAGGATAGAAAAACGAGAATTAAATTTCAGTAAAATATGTGAAAATGAAAGTCAAAAATAGCGCAACGAAAAATCAAGAACCGAAAGTTCTGTAAAGACACAGAAAATTTAAAAACGGAAAAATAGATGAACGGAAAATCTAAAAACGGAAAAATAGATCAACGGAAAGAAGATAAATGCAATTTTCGATAAATCACGGAAAATTTATAAACGGAAGAACGTAACTAAACGGAGAAATGAAAAATGGAACTTCTGTTAAGTCACGGAAAATAATTTAACGGAAACGTAATATTTACGGCAACTTTGCTGCCGGTACTTTATCCGTTATTTTCAGGAAATTTTTTTAACAGTGTACAATAATCGAGAATGTTTCGGACACTATTTTAGATATTATTGCGCAATTAAAATTAGACTCAGATGTAGGAGCTAGCTAGGAGCGTTTACCGGAAAGAGCTTTCAAAACTTGTTAAAGTACTAGAATTTTCAAAATCCCATTCAATAGTTCTGAGAACTGGTAAACAACAGGTTTTTTAAAAAAATGTGATATGGTTTTGATGGTATGCGCTGGAGATTGTGGTGATTTTAAACAAGGCTAAGCTCACGGTTTCAATCACAGTGTAATTAATTTCCAAAATTTCGAATGTCAGCACTCACCTTTTCCTTCTGTAAACTGATCAGCGTATTCAAAACCCTCAAAGACTTTAAAACAACTGGAACGTGACGAAAAGGGCCGGCATAAAGCATTTCCAAAGAGGAGCATTGTGAAGGACTAGAGACAACACGAGGGAGGGCTTTGACGTACTTTGCATAATTCACAGAGTTAGGCAGTATTAAAAGCACCAATCACAGGACACCGAATAAAATCATTGCTTATGGGGAAAACCTTTAAAAAGCAGTTTGGAAAGAGTTTTCTTCCGTAAGGTGTTCGATTGTGCCAACAGAGAGATGCCGGGAACTTCAGTCACACGCCAATCACTCTAACGCCATTTGCGGTGTTTTAATATGATGATCAATTTGCGCAAGGAAAAAAATGGTGTTGCCATTCGAAACTCCTGCCATTTTTCACTGTAACTATCTATGAACTCCACGTTGTTTAAAATCATCACGTTCTCTACGTTCCCCCGTTTGGTTCGATTGGTACAACAGATGGGCCGCCAGGCTTTCATATACAGGGGAAGGTTCTTTTTTTTTCGTTGACCACCTAGTATTTTTAAATATTTTAGTTCATGAAAGGAAAACACATTCGAATTAGTTTGGAACCTGAGATTATCCACAGAGAGAGAGAGAGAGAGAGAAACACGGCTCGATACTTGAAAAACAATTAGGGGTTCAACAAACGCGAAAGTAGGCTCATTTATTTCTGAACTAACTTCTTAATAACAAAGGTTTAACTAAATAGCATAGTAGAGTAGTAAGAAATAACAGATAAATGTTGAAAATCAGAATTAAAGCTTTTCAATCCTGTTACGGATGATAAGTATACCCAATGAAAGAAAAAATACTTTATAATGCTACCAAACACTCTATGACCTAAGGAACGAAGATAAAATTCTCTGTTCTTTTCTTGTAAACAAAATTTAAATCTGCAAATCCTTATTGAAGTTTTGATGGCTCGTAGTATTTCTCATTATGCTTTTGAATAGAATAACGAAATTGTACATATACTTTACCAAATGCGTTTTCAACGATGAATTTCAAACTTCCTGAATTTCTGGAATGAACAGTTTAGACAAAATCAATACCTTTTCGAAAAATTTATCAAAAGCAGTTATAAACGGTTGCCATTAAAAGTTTTTAAGGCGGGTTGTTTTGACGGGCATTTTTCTCTTTTTGGGGGCTCTTAGGGAGGGTCTTTGTGGTATTTTGAGGATGCGCCCCCGCCCTTGCTCTTAGTGGGGGAATGGGCACCCCTGGAAAAGAAGTAGGAAATAGACAGTGAAACTGCTATAGACTGTAAGCCAATTTTGGTTTCTCTTGATTGATCATTTTATAGCCTGGATATAATTTCTAAGTAAAATTTATGGGAGCCTTACAGTATTCAGAACTTATTGTTGCAATTGAATAGTTTGAATCGTCCTGGCTTCAGTGAGGGCAAGTCAGGCACTTATTCGAAGCCCCCCTTGTTTTGGAGGGCCCAAATTCTGCTTTAAAGAGCAAATAGTGTGCTGTGTTTGTTAACTCTTCTGCAATTTAGCGTGAATTCGTTTTAGAATATGAATAAATGGAAACGGACAGAATTGGATAAGTCGTTACTTTTTCTTGCTATAACGTAACATTATAATAATGAAGAAAACATTAATAAAATAACTTTGGACGAACATACCATTGTACTGTCATAAGAAGCCTTTCAATAGCATTACTGAAATCTTTACTAATAATAAAGCTGAAAGTCTGTCTGGATCTCTGTCTGTCTGTCTGGATGTCTGGATCTCTGTGACGTGCATAGCGCCTAGACCGTTCGGCCGATTTTCATGAAATTTGGCACGAAGTTAGTTTGTAGCATGGGGGTGTGCACTTCGAAGCGATTTTTCGAAAATTCGATTTTGTTCATTTTTCTATTCCAATTTTAAGAACATTTTCCCGAGCAAAATTATCATAAGATGGACGAGTAAATTATCAAGTTATCATAACGTAGAACCGTAACATGGGCAAGCCAGCTGGCGAGAAATTCACCATACATTATTTGTATACATACAAAAGACCTTTTAGTTTTCTACAACGGGCAAAGCCGTGCAGGTACCACTAGTATTGAAATAAAGTAATAACTCACATTTGTTTAAAAAAATAAATTAAATAAGAAATCGCAAAATGAGAAATGATGGAAGAAATGAAATCGAAAACTGAGACGTCGAAAACAAAATGGCGTCAAAGGATCCGCGTGATAAAAACTGTGTCGAGGAAACGGTGTCGAATAGGCCAGTCAGATTAAAGAATTCCAGTTAAAGAATTACACATGCTGATGAATTACTTCTTATAACTCCTCAGAGTATATGCGTATCAAAATGTTTCCAAACATTTGATCTCTATTTCTTTGCAAAATAGACTAATATGTTGCAATTTATTGTTTGCATATTAATCTTGTTTAAAATTCTTTTCTTTACTTCACGTGATCAGTACGTCACTTGCTCAGACATTTTTCTTGGACTGAAAAAAAAAAGAAAAGAAAAGAAGAATGCTTCTGTTGGATGAAAATTGTGGAGATAGTTTTAAGCTCTGGATGTAATAAGCAACACAATGTTAGCACATTTTCATTCATTAGAGTTTTGTCTGTTCATTCAGATCAGTCAATGAACTGCAGTTTGACCAAGATCGGGTCAATTTCTTCGAACGGAGAATACGACATTGATTGCGAAACTGAACATTCCTACACTGCGGCTGGATAAAGAAATGTATGGAAGTTGAAATTCAGATAAGACGCAAAATCAGCCATCGAGATAGCGGGAGAATCTGTGGACGTGTTTGAAGATCATTGGGTCGATGCTTTTGTTTTTTTATTTTTTAAAACTTTTCATTGATCAAAAGTGCATGACGGGAACTATTTTGATGAACTTTATTCTTCCACCTCTTTTTGTAGTATACTTGTCGCAATGCTTTTTCGTTCAAGGCTTGTTCATTTAAGCAATCCTTTTAAATTATAGTGTTATTAATTTTTATGATTAAAAGGAATAATAAAGTGGAAAATCAAACAATGCTGGACTTAACAATTCACAATAAAGACATTATCAAAGTCTACATTAATTAGATTTATGATTTAAATGATGCTTAATATGTATTTTCATTCGGAATACGAATTCTAAGATTTCATTTTGAAAAAATATTCATAAAAAATACAGAAAATGAGAGATAGGGTAGAAAACAGAGGCATACTAAAACATTGGGTATAGGTCACAACGTGACAAAGGTCATACTTTCACAACTACTTACAAATGAAAGTAACAAAAATTCATAGCAGAGTGTGAACATTCCTTCGTAACTTTAACTTTAAGCGATTCGATAAGTTATCAGTATTTCTATGTATGAACTAGGAAAATTACTTTTGTGTTACAACACGAAATACTTTTTTATGTCAATCATTGTGAATAATTTACTTAGGGAATGGCAATAGTTTCACTTGAGCAACGTTCTATATTCATTTAAACGAACAATTGAGCTTTTCCTTTTACTGCAAAATATAGTTGTGTGCAATTACACCGACAACCCGGTTATCCCATCCAGAGACTGCAGTTCTATTCTTGTTTGGACTCATCAGTCTGGATTAGTGAATAACCGAGCTGGAGGCAGATGTCATCTCATTGAAGCAAAGAGTGCCAATAAACTGGTAGATAAAAAAAGTTTTTCTCACCAGCGATAGACCACAGATAAATTTAATTTATCTCTTAGTATGTTGGCACTCTTAGCTTCAATGAGTTGACTTTTTCCCTTTAGCTCGGTTATTCCTTATTCCAGACTGTTGAGTTCAAATAAGGACAGAACTGCAGTCTCTGGATGAAATAACCGGAGCGTCGGTGTATTGTATGTATTTCTGTGTTAGCCCTGGCTTCGGGGCGGTAACTTACTGCTCAAAATTAGGTGCGTTTTAAAATATTAGGCATGATGATTTTGGTCATACTTTCGTATTATTTTCAAATGTGTTTTGTGGAGCTTAACACTCAAACAAATCCAACATTATGGACCACAATTTTATGTGTAACTGTTACGCAGAGTTGCCAAAGTTTTAAGAGTCTCTTCTTCAGTATAAGAGGAAATGGTTAAACGTGGGAAAAATGCTAATAAAGTTAGATTTGTTCAAGTGCAGTCAATCAACATACCAACTGATAGTTCTTATAGTTTTTTTATACCTCGTTCCAACCGTAAGAAATAAAACAATATCCACACTAAGAATTAACAAATATTATTGTTTCGTAAGACAGTTGCCAAATTCTTGTACAATTTTTTATTTAATGAAGTACATTTTATTTACTGACAAGATTCAATATGGCGTACCGTCAAGTGTCAAGGTCCACCAAAAGTATTGGGACGCATTCAAAAATTCACATTTTTACGGATTTCTCAAGAAATAAGAGACCAATTGTTCTGTAGCTTCTGTCGCATAAAAAGTATGCTCCAGCTGTCCTTTTCCAATAAAAAGTTAGGGGGTTAGCAACAAATTGAGGAAACTACAAACGATATTTTGATCATCCTTCACTGTAAACTGCTGGGAATAAACTGTAAATTTCAGAAATTAGTTTACGAACTATGTACAATTCATTTTTATATTTTCGTGAAAGTATCACTTATACTCACAAAGATATAAGTATTTTTTCAAAAAATATAACAATTTCGCTCGCAGTCTTTTTGGTTCCTAACACGCAGAGTTTTCCATCAAACCTCCAAAGGTTTATGAACTTTGTTCAACTTTCAGAAAACTTGACAGCATATCGTCGCCTCAAAGCAATAGTGGGATAGTTTACAGTTATTCTCGAATTAGATGCATTATTGTTGCTCTGAGTCGACGATATAAGAGAAGTGTAATGCTAAAATTTGAAATTAAAATAGTGAAAATTTCATGTACTATGCCCGTTTAAAGCAATTAATGTTTCACTGCGCATGCGTGAAAGATAGCAATTTATAACCTTCATAATTTAAAACCTAAGTATATCCCTCGACTCATAATGAAATTCCAGGTCAAAATCTTAAAAAATTAGAAAGATATCAGCGGTCAAATTTCAATAATTCTTGTAAATAACCTGTTTTTACACTGAATCCCACTGAACGATTGCTGGCAAGTGTTGCAAATTTGCGAACTAACCCTTACAATTCACCGCCTATCCATGAATTATTGAAATTCTAATTATTAGATTATTGATATCGTTCTACATTTTTAGAGAGATCTAAAATCATCATAGATATTGAACTGGAACTTTATTTTGAGTAGTGGGATCTACTTGGGTTTTAAGTTATGAAGATTATAAATTGCTATCTTTCGCGGATGAGAAGTGAAAAATAATTTGCTTTAATCGTTCATATTTCATAAAATTTTCAATATTTTAACTTCAAACTTGAGGTTTCTCTTGTATGCTGTCAAACATTCCAATAGATTGGTAAGGGGTGGCGGAAAACTCTGTTTGTTATGAGCCAAAACCCTTTAAATGAAAATTATATTTCGAAAGGAATGCTTATATCTTCGTGAATATAAGTGTTACTCTCACGAAAATATTAAAATATATTCTACATAAAAAGTTTACTTATTTCTGAAATTTATAGCTCATTCTAAGTAAGCTATTCACGATGAAAGATGATCAAAACCTTTTTTCGTTGTCTCAACTTGTTGCCGGCCTTTTAAATGCATGAGTGATATAATTTTTATTGGGAAATAACAGCTGAAGCCAACTTTTTACGTGACAAAAGTTACAGAACAGCTAATCTCTTATTTCTTGAGAAATCCGTAAAAATGTGAATTTTGGAAAGGGTTCTAATACTTCTGGTGATATAGTGTACCAATCGATCAATCACTAAGTAAATTTCCGGTAAACTGTTTTTCATGATAGAGAAGAGAGGTGCCAATTTTGCGGGTGGAAAAAATTTTTACTTTTCGCCTTATGTTCATTTTCGAACTACATTTTTTTGTGAAATCAATTAATTTTGCTAATTTCTTTATTGAATGCATTGCAGCATCTTTCTGTTTTTAGCCCCAATGATAATCGGAATATTTGATCTGATCCCGATTTGGCAGTTTTTTCATTATTTGCTAGTACTTCTACCATATTCTTCGTACCTAATTTTCATCGTTGCAAAAAAAAAAATCTTCTAGAACAAGATGAAATGATTAGATACTAACATATCCTCGTACATCATACCGCTACAGTTGTCTGTCCTCTATTTTATCAACAATTACTAATACTAGCCTTATCATGAAGTTGGGAGAATCAGTTTAACTAATCTGAGTGTATGCGGTGCAACACGCCAGTAGATATCTTGTCAACTGTTTATTATTATTTGTAATGCTGTGTAAAGTATTATCAATGTATACCATTTTTAGAAGTGATAACATTCTTATTTGCCGCCAACATCTCATTCATCACTTCCATTTAACGAGGCGTGGCTAAAGTCCACAAAATTTCCCCGACTCTGATTTGTTTCTTTTCTTTTTTTTTTACTTGGGCAATGTTTTAATAATGACAAACAGTTCTATAAGGACCGTTTCGTTTGAAAAACTACTTGTGCAGAGATAGACCTTAACTACAGTTTTTTTTTAGAAAGAACTTGAGAAAAATTGAAATGAATTTATTTTTTCACGAAAATTGTCTAATAATTTTGTTAGTTGTTAGTTAAACTTTTGAGTTAACCCTAAAAAGGATCCTTTAATAATTTTTTAAGCCGTTGTACACTACTGTTTAGTTTCATCTAAGGTTAATTTCATGTGAAGCTGCACAATAGCCCTCGTGTCAAAGGTTTTTTCGAAAAAAAATGTGTCAATCAAGTATGCAATGAATATAGGTTAAAATATATTTTAAAGAATTCTTAGTCGAAAATTATGCATAGGTGGTCAGTTTGAAAGTTGACTGGGTTTTTCATGTCCACTGAAAAAATGATTTTTAACGTTGCTTGTCTCGATAATTTTTTTTAATTACCAGCGAATTTTGTACAGTTTGGCTTCACTGGACAGATAGAAAGTTAAATTATTGTATAATGATAAATTGTTTTATACATACTCTTATGAAACTGCGACAAAAGCAGTTTTAGCAATGGTTTTCTTTCAAGTTTCTGAAAGTTTTTACACAGGTACAAATTTTAAAGTGTTTCGTTTCGTAGCGATCGAAATAAGGGGAAACCAGTTGCTGCAATCAATATCAGGTGATTATGGTGGGTCTGGTGACCTACCAGAGCTCGTTATTCTTTTAAGGATTTGTTTGAGCAATGTGTTAATGTATAATCATGTTTCAGAATCACGCCTTTTCTATAAACAATCGCTGGAATATACTTACCCCCAGGCCCATGTCGAGGATTTCAAAAAGGGAGAGGTTCAAACTTGTTTTCTTTTATAACTTACGTTGTCGAAGGAAAACCAACTAAGCATGTTCAATAACTCATTTTAGTTCGATAAGCAGAATTTTTTTTTTCATTTTTTACATTTTTTTTTTTTTTTAACTGTTCAACATTTTGAAAACGTGGGGAAAAGGTCACACATATTCCTTTTATTCCGCCTAATGCTAGTTTCTTTCTTTTTTTTTTTCTTTTCTTTTTCATCAAATAATATTAAACAGGAATAAAATGAAAATAGAAATTTTACACCAAACAATTGCTATTTTGCATAGAAACATCCTTCTGATAGGTGAAACGACAAATTCATTCAACTCCAAAGGCGCATCCAAGGGAACGGATTTGAACATATATATCCTTTCCCGAAAAGCAATAAGTTTTCCTTTTTTGATCATAAAAAAACCTAATAGTAAGCAAAGTAACAATTTTCTTTGTCCTTCTGATTTTTTTTTTTTTTTTGGCTACCTAATTGTCTAATAATCTCTTTAAATAATTTTCTCTTACATGCTCAGCATTGCCAGACTCTTCAGCCATTCCTTCACAGTTAATTTTTCTCAAATATTTAGCAGTGAAGGTGCTTGGGAATCCTACAACTCAGGAAAATGTTCATTGTCAAAGATAGGGAAATGTTAAAGAGGATGAACACTGTATCAGTGTTCATCCTCTTAAATTAATTAAAACTTAAAATACATCTCTCTAAAATTAGTTAAAACTCAAAATACATGTTGGAAAATCATTTAACAATTCATTGCTTTTTTTTTCCAATGGAAGGGGTTTAACCCCTAAAACCCTCCCCTTGGACACAGTTCTGCACCCCAGATTACACCATGTGAATTTCCTTTATTTTGATCGACTCACAGAAACAGAATGCTCCCATTTGTGAGTGTTTCAATCGTATGACAAATTGTATGTTTTGCAACGACTCTGTTCTCGCTGGATCATGCTCACTCATGTCTGACAGCATTTTCTTCAGTTTAATCAAAGGATTATTCGGATAATTCTTCAAAAAGGAGCATCGACAAATATAGCAAAAATTTCATAAAATTTGAGCATACGTTGCTGATTGTATACAAAACCTAATATAAGACAAAATACTCGAAAATTTAACTTGTATCCAAAATGCCACCTTCAAATAGTCTGCTCCAAAATCCACTGATTTTATCAATCCGGTATTGAAAATTTGCTCACTTGTTGGTACAAAATGTTGATAGAGAAAGTTTTTACATCATTGATTAAAAATAATAACTTATTATAAATTTGTTTTAAAAAACACTTTTAGTCCAGAACCTTAAATAAATACATGAATAAATAAAACACTGGAATTTCTCACTGTATGATAAAATCTGATTTTTATGTGTTCTAATTGAATTTTAATCTATGGCGCTATCCCCCCTTTCCTCCTGGCTATCCAAAAGCTCTCCCAATTTCATTCTATGGAATGCTAGAGCCTGTACAGCAGCGGCTTTGCTCAGACATGTAGTAAACACTTAATAGATGGTAATTCATCAATAAGATAAAGCAGTTCTCTAACCGTAGATTAATTTAAATTCAATATGACGTTATTTTCTTGCAATTATACCACAGAAATCAATTACCCTCATTGGTTCAATGACGAATAAAGTTTCAGAAACAAAGATATTTTGTTTTATGAGTATTGTTCTACGAAATGCGTCAAGTTAATTTGTGCTTATAATATAGTGATCTCCTAGTAATAGATATAACTTTTCTTCTCGAATAAAACTTAAATACCTACTCAAACTTGCTAAAGATGATGTAAAAAATAAAAATTATTTATGTATTGCGGTGTAATTTAGATAAGCATAAATCTCAGAAAAAAGATTTGTATAGGTTGGAAAAGCAGAAACTTGAATGATAAATGAATGTCGTTCTCAATATTGCACATAAAAATATTTAGAAACAATGAAAAATTGCGAAAGATAAGAATATTTTGCCTAAAGAAAAAAGATGTCTAGAAAGTCACTGACCCTTAACTTGTCAATCAAGTAGACATAACGAAGATATTTTAAAACACTTCGTTGATAATATTTCATTATACGTTAGAAGCAAAATGGAAGATCTTTGAAGATTACAGAGAATTCTTAGAACTAGTAATGATATTTCTTGCAGAAGTTCCTTCTAGGGGAATACGTTTTCTGCAACCTACAGTTTACTACTTAGGTTGATGACTAAAGGAATTGATTGATTGGAAATTTATTCATTTAGAGAACAATAAAAAATGATCCCTAGCTTAATTGCTTTTTTGTAGTTAAATGTTATATCCAACCATGGTTTTCAACCACTGAAAATTAAAGCTCCTATCAATAATCGTATGACAATGAACAACAAAATGATTAGCACACAAAACTGATGCTAAACTAGTAGCAAAATCAGTGATAGCAAATTTTTTATACCATTTACGGTACTTAGATCATGAACTAGTATAAATAGTATCTTATCTGTACTTGAATGTTTTACCTATCTAGTACCACACATGAATAAAATTTACATAGAGGCTGGCCTCAAAATCCTTACTAATTGATAAGAAAGATGAGTCTAATTAAAAATATCGAAGAAAAGTGATGATTTGGAGCACTTTATAAGTTTTTTTTTTTCTCTTAAGGGAATTAATTGAACGTCAACAACGCAATTTGAGTTATATCAGATATCAACGTTTTTTTCCAACTTGAGTCTTTTCTTCACAAAATGAAGGAAGCTATTTTAAACAAAGAGAAAATGCAAAGTCGGTACAAATGGTTAATGATACAGCTCAAAGATGAGTTAAATTTAGCTTCAACGAAAAATATTTTTTGTTACAGGCAGGTACCCAAAATGAATCGAGAGTCATTAAAAACAGCATGTTATTAAGACATAGTCTCTTATTCCATTTCTGTTCAATGTAAAACCTTTATTTGATACAAAGTAACTAATAAATGGAATTTTACTAGCATATCATTGTAAAGGTATTGTTTGAGCCTAGAGTAAAAAATAGATTGCGCATAAAAGTAAAAGGAAAAAAGGATTTGAGGAAATTTTCTCAAAAGGCTTAAGCTCAAATATGTTAGGGGCATATTGACCAAATGAAAATGTGTGTGTAAAAATTGTTGATTTTTTATTTCCTTATCTCTTACTAGCAGTACCCGCACAGCGATGCCCGTGCTAAAAATTTAATGAAAGTCTGTTGAATAAAAAAAAATTGACGTCCCCTCCCCCTCTGATGTAAAGTGATCTAATGATCATTTTTCTTCGCATAAAATGCGTACACACCTTTTCAAAGAGAAAGAAACCCTATTAAAGTTTCTTTGGAATTTAAAACTCTTCGTCAAATCATTAAATTAGATTTACAGTTGCTTTAAAACTCTATTTAGCGAGTGAAGAGGTTTTTACTTCAATTTAAAATATTTCACCAAATAAACAAAAAAAGACATCAAATAATATCTTTCAAGTGTAAAAATAGTTCCGCAACTCTATTGTTTATCGCCAAACTCGCCAGCAATCACGCTCTCATAATCCATCCGTCTAACGAAAAAAAAAATTAATTTGAATTTTGACATCTTGAATTCAAATTATGTTTTTCGCAATCACGAGTGTGTGTGTATGTAGGCGTGTGTGCTTGTGTGTGGGGGGGGGTGTTTGTGTGTAGGGGTATGTGTGTTTGTGTGTAGAGGGTATGTGTATGTGTGTGTAGGCATGTGTGTTTGTGTCTGTGTGCAGGCATGAGTGTGTGGGTAGTTGTGTGTATGAGTGTTTGTATGCGTGGGGGCGGGGTATGTGTATGTGTGTGTAGGCATATGTGTTTGTGTCTGTATGCATGCATGAATATGTGGGTAGTTGTGTGTATGTGTGTGTATGTGTTTCTGTTTGTATGTGTAGGTGTATGTGTGTGTATGTGGTGGTGTGTGTGTGTCTGTATGTATGCGCGTGTGTGTAGAATATGAACGCAACCTGGAGAGTTTTCGCTATAGGAGCAGCATCGTGAGTAGTCGGTCGACGGTGATGCTGCAGAGGGTGCTGGCGGGAAAATAAAATGATAGCACATCAAAACAGTCAAATGAAAGCAATAAGCAATCGTGATTGCTCAAAAAAAAAAACATGTAATGGATCATTTAAAAATCATTGTCAGAAAAAAAGAAGAAAATGCCGTACATTTCACTCGGACAAAAACAAATCAAAAGTTTCTTTTCTTCCAAAACAAATCGCCAAAACAATGAACTACATTTACGGTTGCTTTAAAGCAATAATCCTAGACTGAACTGCTCAGCGCCTAACGCACCAAGCAACCACTTTACCGGAACCCAGCCCTTTTGCAAGGAAGCGGCTGTCTTTTCTTTGTGGCAAAGAAAAATGTAAACTGTATCTCTCATTATGACTCATTCATTATACGCTGGGGGTCTTCGTGGCTTTGTGGTAGAAATTTCGCTTTAAATGCCGGTAAACGTGGGTTCGATAACCTCGGATGCTCTGAGTGGTGTATTTCCTTTCTTTACGCTGAAAATCTTTCTCATAATGTCTTATGTGTGAATAAATAAAAAAAAGTCCAAAATCTCGAGGCAATGGCCCTCAATCCTTCCATGACACGTAAACAACAACAGTAGTGTCATATAAGTTAAAGGCAACAATTTTCAACTTAATTAAAAATGGTCATTTTTATAGTAATGAATCGACTTTAAAAGCCACTCCACCGCAGTCATTCCGTCAAAACACATAAACTTGAATTTGTCAACCTAGTGCATGAAAAATTATTTAAATTAACAGTTTCTTATTGTTACTTCTCTATCACGAAAGTATTCGTCAGTTAAAACATTGAATTGTTACACAATTTCACGAAAATATCGTTTTGTTCTAAGATGTCCAAAAACTTGGTTCAGAAAAGTGTCATTTCATCACTTAGCAGAAAATAGCACAAACATTGAGGAAAAAGGAATATATATTTTTTTTCTCCGTCTTGTTTTTCATATTTTAACAATGAAGTGCAAAGAAAAAAAAAGTCAGCTGAAATGAAAATAATTTCACTGTAATCGCTTAAACCTTTAAAAAAACAAAACAAAACTACCTTTCTGTTACACATGGAATTGCTCTGAACTAAAAGGCATTATTTTCTCTATTATAATTAAAACAGCATGACTGTGGACATTACCGAACGCTGTGGATCGCTGTGAAATAAAATCCCAACAAAACATAAATGTAAAAAGGAGCCAAGTTCGATCAAAATGAGGCCCTGGGTAGACGGTGTCACCGATAAAATAGTTCAGATCTGAACGGGTACCAAGTTTCATAGCTGTTCCTCATAGAAGTTGGACTGTCTCATGTTTTTCAATTCATTCAGAAAACAATTTTTTTATTTTCTTTGATTCCGGATTTTAAACTTGCAGCAAGTTTTGGTAGTCAATAAACAATTTCCAAAACATTTGACTGCTCCAATTATACAGTAACTTTCCATTAATCCGAGATCAAAGAAAGTAAAAAATTGTTTTCAAAATGAGTTGAAGAACACGGGGCAGTCCAATGTCCATGAGGAACTGCTATGGAACTTGTTATCCGTTGAGGTCAGAATCTTGTCGGTGACACCGTCTACCCAGAACCTCATTTCGATCGAACTTGGTTACTTTTCACATTGATATTTTGTTTGGATATCATTAAGTTTTGAAAGCTAAATCATAGTAATGTTCTTCTTTAGAATTAAATGTAAAGACGCGTACAAATACAACTTCCATCCCCCTACTTTTACGATGCACTGGTTTCTTTTCATTAGTAATTTCGAAGATATTTCGATAACTGTAGGTTTGGCGCTATCGTCAATTATGGGCTATAATTGTTTGCTTTTGTCACTATCAGCAAGGCCATGGCCGAAGCATATTAGCCCTTGGTCTTTGGCGTCCACAAATTTGGCAATAATTGGAAAAATTGTTAACAAAGACTCCTACTTTTCAAACTCTTCCCTCAATTTCTACATTGTCTGGGGGAATTATCATAACGTAGATCGTAAAATATGCAGAATTGGCGAAAATATTTCTCCATTGCTTATAATTTCGTGACGCCAAGTTTGTGGACCTTTAAGAAATTAAAATGAAGCGAAACTAAAAGACGTAACCATGCAATGCGAAACAAAACATCAGTAATTTTAATGGAGATTAGCTTTATTCGGACTTTATTTTTAACGGCTTGTAACTTTTTTTCCTTTGGAGATAGAAGGTTATTTTTCCGACCATAAGTCGAGATATTTCTGGAGTAAAAAATGTCGCTTTTTCCAACGGTGTGAAAAAGAAAACTGGGGAACAATTCCTTCACTATTTATTGATAGATTTAATGAAGAAAGTATTGCCGAAATTTCAGCTAAGCCTAAAAAAGTTCGAGATAAAAACGCAAATTGCTCTTGTCGTAATAAAGTTAGAGCATTGAAACAAATTGCTTAGAACGCGGAAAATTCTACCCTTTTCAATGATATAAGGCATTAAGATAAGCAAGTAATTTTTCACCCCTTTAATAGCCAATAATAGACAATTTACGTGAAATTTGGGCCTAAGTTGGAATAAAAAAAGAACTATTTATCGGATTTTTTTTCGAATTATAGCCTATGTTACTTAGTAAGAAGGCACCTTTCATACAGTGGAAGAATTTTTCAAATAGTTGCAATAGTTCCGGAAATTACCTCGAACATATAAACACACAAAAATTCGTCCTCTCTCTTTATAATATTAGTATAGATTATTAAACTACCCATTATAACTGAAAGTAGTTCCGTATGCCAAGAGGATAACCATTTTGAAGAAATGTTTTTATTAAGTAGACCTTGGCCTAGAAATGATTATTCGCTGTATGATTATGCATATGTTAAGTAAATAAATCGTTAAGAATGCTTAGATAACTAACGAGATAAAAATTGGTAGCCTCTATTTGGTAATAAACTAAGCAAATGTGAAAAGTATTCGCAGTTTTTACTGCTCCATTGGTTGTTTTCAAGCAAATTTATAAACTCGTAATGATAAACTAGTAAATATTTTAAACCAGTTTTACGTTATTTCTTTTGAACTCAAATCTGCAGTTGAAGATGATAAGATAACCAGTGAGACCAGACTTCGTTTGAACATTTTAGGAAATGTTATTCGTACAAAAAAAAAAAAAAGGTTTTGACCGTTCATTCACATCTTTCAACTTTGTTCTTTGTGCGACTGACCTAGGCATACTCACAAGAAAATTGTATATTTTAATGAATAGAATGGATTATAAACCAACGAGGAAATCAAACAATAATCAAAATCCGTTTTTTAGTTGCCAAAAACATTGAAAGATAATAGTAATAACAAAGTTCATTTTGTTAATAAGTTATCAAATTAAATTCAAAGCTGAACTTAAGCAATGTGGATTACGCTTTTAAACTGATAACTTAAGTTAAATTAAAAAAATCTTCAAAAACTTGCACTATTTGAAATAATTAAATGCTCAAAATTCACAAATATATACTTGCTTAAGTTTCGCCTTGAAGTTAATTAGTTAAATTTATTAACAAAACTAATTTTATAATTACTATTATATTTCATTGTTTTAAGCAACAATTAAAAAAACTACGTCACTTTTGTCAAACAAAAATGCAGTGAATAACAATTTCAAAGCCCTCACATAAAAAGTTTTACTTCAAAAATGAAGAAATGAGCTGAAACTAAAGAGAGATTGTTTGTTTGTTTAACGATAGTACACTGCGAGATTAATTTCTCCCTAATTGCTGACCTAACACATTTCCCGAGAGCTGTCATTCATTCGTTCATGTGGCACCTGTATCAAGGGATAGCCATTGAGAGCTGTCATTCTTTCGTTTATGTGGTACCTGTATCAACAGTTAACCATTGAGAGCTGTCATTCATTCGTTTATGTGGCACCTGTATCAAAGGATAGCCATTGAGAGCTGTCATTCTTTCGTTTATGTGGCATTTGTATCAACGGATAGCCATTGAGAACTGTCATTCATTCGCTCATGTGGCACCTGTGTCAACGGATAGCCATTGAGAGCTACCATTCATTCGTTCATTTGGCACCTGTATCAACAGTTACCCTATACATGGGCAAGTTACTTCGGTGACAGAAACAAGGGGCCCTCGGAAAGTGATGTATCAACAGTTAGCCATTGAGAGCTGTCATTCATTTGTTCATTTGGCACCTGTATCAGCGATAGCCATTGAGAGCTGCCATTCATTCGTTTATGTGGCACCTGTATCAACGGGTAGCCATTATCACAGAATTTTGACTTCCAGTTTCCGCCCTAGAAAACTAGAAAATTAGAGTTGACCGGGGTAATTGTGAATGGTTTTTTATGATTTCAAGAAAAATCAATTTAATAAAAAGTGTTTGAAAATATCACATTTCAGAATTTATAATCAAACTTTTACATTAATCAGGACGTAAAACACAAATTTTTAACGAATTCTTTGCAAGAATAAAAAATTTTTGAGGCTTTCACAATAACCCGGAACAGATTTGTAAATCGCATGGTTTCTGGGGTAATTGTGAATGGCACCAGAAATGCTATTTAGAATCTATTATAATAGAATTGTGGTAGATGCGAATGAAGCTCTGTTCAAGATGTTCAGTTACCCTACTTTGAAAATGATGCCTTCCTTTTTAGTGCTCACAACTCCTCTTGTATAATACTGGTCACAAATTTCTCAAATTTATTAAATATAGCAAGTGGCAAATAGTAGGAAAAATTGTAATAGATGTCTAATTCAAACTAAAAATGATATATTATATAGATTTAAAGAAAATGCAAACTTAAATTGTAAGTTCAGACTTTGTTTCTTTGTATAAATATAAAAATAACAAGTTTTTTCTTAAAGATATAAAAAGTTTAAAAAAAATACCACTTTGTTTATTAATAACCCAAATGAAATATTTCATTTGTTAATAAGACTTAAGAACATAGCTCTATTGTTCATTTACATCCTATAATCAATGAAAAATATAAGTTATTCTTCAACTCCAATACACTTCCGCAGGAAATGGTAGAACATCGTGTCAGAAATAGGGACTGAAAATGCATCGAGTTCTTGGCATACAAACTCAGTTTTTGTGTTATTGACCCAACGAGTCCCTGTTCAATGTGCAATGATTTCGCCATCCTCTTCATCAACATTATTTATTTTGCAGACATACTTCTAATTGTGAACACCATTCACAATTACCCCTTTTTTAAATTCACATTCACCCCAGATTTTCAAAATGAAGGGGTAATTGTGTATTTATAATAAAATGCTAAAAAAAAAACAATAACTGGAGAAATATATAAATATCTGAGCAAGTCGGCCACTTCAAAAGAAGTAGGTTTATACATTTATTACTATAAAATTAAAACACACACAAAACAAATTTAAATTTATCTGATGCGTTGTCAATCCGAGGTACTAGAAAAGAAACTATGTTTTTTTTTAGTAATGAAATTTATGTACCAAGAGTTGGATGATTGTTTCCAAGATTTAATAGCATATTAAGAAGGAAGAAAAATTTTCCTGTTAGTCATTTTTTTTTTCAAAATATTGCTGCATATATTAAAATTATAGACGTCGTTCACACACACACACACACACACACACACACACACACACACACACAATTTCCCCAATTTTCAATTCCTCCACTCAACCCTAATTAGCATTCGTGAAAGAAATAATGTTTTCTTTCAACATAACTGAGCCTTTTTCAAAAGTATATTAAAATATTTGTACGTACCTTTGTAAAATTTATATATATATATATGTACCAGCTGACCCAGCCACGCGTTGCTGTGGCGCAGTAGTTGGATTAAAAGAATCTTTTACTCGTTATTTTGATACAATCAAATTAATATTTTTAATAAAGTTCAAAATTGTTTAGCCGATCTTAAAACATATGAGGTTGATAATGGGCGTGTTAGGCTGAAGGAAGTACTTATTAAATTACTTATTAAACTTACACTTAGTAAATTTTGTAACTACAACTTCGACCAAACATACACAATTACTTGAAATTAATACTGAATATCGAAACTGATTGTAAAATGTCGGAACGTAGAAATTTAGCATAAACCAACATACAGTTTTAGAACGTGTTCTACATTTTATTCATTTCAGCTTTATCTATAGTTTGCAATCAATGGCTTCTTTACAAAATACAATAAGTAAATTAAAAACATACAAAAATTTAATTTTAAAAATGAGGTAGATAACATTTAGTTCGAATTGTTTTTTCTATTACTTGAAAACTGAAAACAATCTAAGCACTAAGTTGTGCACAATATTCTTGCTTAACCTGTCTTTTGCTAACACGAATAGGTATGATAACTTTCCCACTCGTGAGTAGGCGATAGATAGTTTTCCCAGGAGATAAATATGTATATTTCAAGTACAAACCGCAAATAGACATTGTTTTGTCTTAAGATATTTATAGGGTGAAAGCTAAACGCTTTGAAAGCTGAAGCCTTCTAAATATGCTTCAAAATTATGACGCTATTAATGGAAGTACGTGGCAACACAAAAATTCTCTTGAAAACTTTCCCGTCAAAATTGTTAACTTTTGATGAATAAACGTGCACCGTTGCATACTCAAGGTGGGTTTAAATTGTGAAAAAGAATAATTGGTGAACCAATTTTTAACCAGAATTCATATATTGGCATTCTTGGTATATCCAGTGAATTAAAAAAATTCCAATGGAATGCATACCACTTTGCTTTCATCAACAACTGTATTGCCTTGTTCAGTATCAACGGACAGCATAATCTGATTATGAAAACTTTTTCATTCAGCTGTCAGTTGGCTCATTTTTGGCAATGATTGTAGTTAAGACAGCGTCATTGCACTTTTCTCGTTGCAAATAAGTGTTAACTAAGTCAGTCGCTAATCGATCAGGTGATAGCACACCATAATGACTTAATAACAAATTTGAAATTGAAATGCGCAAGTCTTCAATCAGCACTAAACTTCATTATACATTTCTGGTGTAAAATCTAGATTTGGACATCGTTGTGTTCGTTTAACTCTACGGAGTACGTCTTTATACATAAAATTTATATAGTTTCCCCACAGAAATGATGATTGTGTTGAATATTATGTCGTCAAAATTACTTGAAACAGTTGACGAATACTGTTTGTCGTTATGTCAAAGCTGCTTTAGAAAATGTCTACTCCCAATGATTGTGTGCCACCAATAATTATAATTCACGACATGCATCGTGATATGTAATAGACACTCGAAAATTAACGGTCCACAATTATTCCTGACTATCTGGGAATGTTTACCGAAAATAGATGCAAAAAAATATATATATATTTACTTCTTTTCCAGATGCACAGTTTTGTTTTGGATACGGTTTTGGTCTCAATGTCTTGGCCCTAATTATACCTGGTATTGATGAATGTTGTGTTCTTTGTCTTTGTGGCTTCCAGAATTCCTGATTTTACTCAACACTGTAAAAACAATTAAGAATCATAAGGAAAAATTGAGGGCAGGTAATACGCCCAATCTCTGCCAATAACATGTCTTGCAAAAATTAGCAACGTTTTCCACTAAAAGTCAGAAACCTTCCTAAAACTATATTGAAGTCTCTCTGAAGAATTCAGAAACCTCTCCTATTAGAGGCAACTTTTTCACTGAAACCTTCACAGAGAACCTAAGTAAGTTTAAAAGAAATACCTTGGCACATTTCTTGACTGATCAAGAAAGAACCAAAAGCTTTATCGCGACCATAGCCACAGCTAAGACGGGCTTGCAAGCAAGCACAAAGAATTCTACTTGCTTCTTACTCTTGGGAAGTTACGAAATACAGAAAGTCACTTGCTCCTATTGGGAGTTAAGTCATTCTGGACGGGTCCCGACAACGTTAGTGAATTTAATTCATGATTAAAATTCATTAACCTTCCTGAACTTATCTTGGAATCTTTTTTAAGAATTCAGTAATCCCTCCGGTTATAGCCAGTCGTGTCTCTGGACCTTCAGAGAAAATTTATGTAAGTTTAATGTAACACCTTAGCACCTGCCTACTTTCGCAAGAAAGATTCAAAAGCATTTCTGAACCATGGCAAAAGCTAAGACAGAATTTTGAGCAAATACCATGGACTTAACCCACCTGCAAAGATACAAAAACCCGAGCTCATTCACTGGCACTGAGAGCTTATCCCATTCAGACGAAACGTACACATACCGAAGTCGATACACTTAATAAATACGCTCAGCAAATCTTTAAACTGGAAATTAAACTATTTTTCACAAAAGTGAAAAGTCTGCATTCATGACACTTGTAGCAATTCAGTAAACGTTTTGACACAGATACTCGATTTTCGCAGGAAATTGTTGACAACCTATGACTACCGACATGTTTCGCGGAAATAATCAGTGATATTTCGTATTTTTTTACAATGCATTTAAAATATCATGGAACCATTGGTATATAACTTTATTTTTGCGAATCGGCTGACCACATAAGATTTTTGACACTATGTAAAAAGATCAGTGTCGTTTTTGGTGGCTTAAGTGCTCGGTGTAGAAAATTTATTTGGAAAAATAAACTCGTTGACCGTTTTCGCGATGTACTGCAAGATGCTGGACAGATGGGTCTCTTTCGTGGATAGGGAAACTAAATTATGCCCGGTAGTTTCTCGTTGCTGCTTATATATATTGTCTTATTATTTCGTGATTTTAGCCTATTTTTCACACTTCAAATGCGACCTAATAAGGAACTTTGATAACGTATTTGAAAAACGTATTTTATTTCAGATAATTGCAAATTTCGACATTAATATGAGCCTCATACATTTTCAAAAGCAGTGGTGAATATGGAACTACCCTCCGCTTATCAATTTTAACTTGATTTGTAGAATGTGACATTTACATTGACAAATGTAGGCCTCTATTATCATCGTTTCTACGGCGATACAATGGATAACCATCGATATCCGTAACATAGTATAATTTGTGAATTTTAATCAACTCAAGAGTAAAACTTTTTGAGGATGATTTAACATACATGATACTTAATAATGTAAAAAGCATATAGCAAAAAAAAAAATAAATAAAAAAATAAATAAATAATAAATAATAAATAAATAAATAAATAAATAAATAAGTAAATAAAATAAAAAAAAAATAATTAAACGAAATCCTTTCCGCTTAAATTTAGTAATCTTCTAGAAATTATCCTGGAATATTTCTGAATTTTTCAATTATATTCCCGCTTAATGCCAGTCGTGTCTCTAGCCCTTTCACAGAAAACTTAAGCGGGTCTACAATAACTGCTTAGCACCTACCTGCTATGCCAAGAAAACTTCTAAAAGCATTAACACTTTTCCACATCTAAGTCACAACAGCAAGGAAATACAATGAATCTAACTCGCCGCCAATCCTGGCAAAACAACGGAACCCAACGGCCCGCATTGAGAGTTTAGCCAGTATGGATGGCTAATGATCGCGATGAAGCCAATACACTTATTAAATTCGCCCAGCTAATCTTTATACTGGTGGCGAAAAATATTTTTAACAACAATGAGAAGTCTGCATTTGTAAATTTGTAGCAATTCAGGAAATTTTTGACGAATATACTTGATTTTCTCAGGAAGTGGATAAAAACCTGTAAAATCCCGAAACATACTTTGGAAATGATCAGTAACGTGTTTACAGTTGATTTTTTGACAGTGTAGATGTCAAACGATGATAACGTTGTATCGATTAATTAACTTACACCGCCATCTATTACGAATTTTTAGAACTAAACAATTAATTTATACTATTATTATATAATGAATATCTAATTTGCAATAAAAAATTATAAAAACTATTCTATCTTTTAAGTTGGACCAAATGACACATAGGTGTGAAATTTGATAAAAATCGGTTCAGTAGTTTCGGAGTTTACCCCGAACAAACATCGTGACACGAGACTTTTATATATATAGATATATATATTATTTATTTATTTATTTATTTTTTGCTTCTTTTTACGTTGCAAATGCCGAAAGGAATTAGTTTTTGTTTTAAATATTTGGTGATCACTTAAATACACGCGTGATTGAATGTTTACTGGAAAAGGGGAACTCGAATATATATCCTTTAAATATCAGAACTTACAGAACAATTCGTCAGATATTTCTCTAGAAATCTGAAAATGTTAAAAGTTGATCATTGAATGTGTCCGAAAACTTTTGCAATATATATATATATATATATATATATATATATATATATATATATATATATATATATATATATATATATATATATATATATATATATGTAACCTAGTGTTTAGGGAGACTTAAAACACTATCTTGGTTTTAAGCTTTTAATAGCTTACAATATAATTTTTCAAGCAAAATGATGTTTTTATCTCCGTTAAATAAAACAAAGCTTGTAGAATATAGCTAAAGCATTTATTTTGTTATTTTACTGATATATCGATAAGTAAATAAATATTAATTCATTGTTTACTTTGAAATATATAGCCAATAAATACGCAGAAAAGGCCATGCACGCCATTAACATGCTTTTTAAGAAACAATGTTTCTAAACTAAAATTATTTTTAACGCTATTAGTCTTCACCATGTAATGAATTCTTAAACTCACATATTGATCCTTTTCGCACAATTTAAGGGATTGAGAAAAATGCGAAAGATAAAAAAGAATGCATTTACAAATGTTTGCTTTCGATTTTAAAAGTAAACACTCTTAACTAACGATTAAAATAATTATTCACCAGTTAAAACATACTTAGCGTTGAATGCACAATACTGTAAGATGAAATGATTTTTTATTGCAGCGATGGTATGGTGCTCGCGTTTATCATTAAAATATTAATCTATGAACTTGCTTTTTTTTCTTCTTAGAATATTAGTTTTCGATGTTATCATAAAAGGAAGTAAATCTCTATATGCTGTAATTGTCTGTACCAATTACCCCAATGCTATCAATTGCTGCAAAGTATTACATCTATATGTTACTTTTATTTCTCAACTGTATTTTGTTTTGTCTTTTTATTCATTGTGTTCCCTACCCCCCGCCCGCCCCCACTCGCAATTTCTGACCTTTAAGAAACCATGCAGGCTCAGATGTTCAGAAATCGTTTAACATTATTAAAATTCAAATTCTGAAATACATACTGTCATACTAATCTGTTGCATTTTATCCTCAAAAATTTATTGAATTATTTTATTTAGAATATTACGATTCATTAGAGTTTCTTTTCTACGATATCGAGTTAGTATGGTGAAAAAACCTGAAAAGATCATCGAATTTCCCCGCTAAAAAGATAGTCTCAAATTTAAGCAAAATGATAAATTTTATAAAAATGGAGTAATATCGCTCGGCTGAAGTTCTTCATTGCAAAGCTTTAATTTGTCAAAAAGGAAAACAGACAATTATTTTTATTATATACTAAATTAATTTCAGCATGGAAATACAGATTTTTCAAACTAGGATCCGAATTCAAAATGTACAAAAAGAAAGTAACTGTCTTTTCTTTGCCAATGTTACCATCTTAAATAGCTTTCAGAGTTATTTCTCAGTACAGTGACTGCCCCTTATTAAAATCATTCATTCTGAGGACATTTCATTTTACAAAGCGGCTGATCTTATAGACCGGCATACATGCGCTTAAAAAAAAGAGGTATTGAAGATACTCTAAAAAAATTAATTACTACATTTATATTGTTTTAAGTATTTCAAAATGTAATTGATATTTTTACAAAACATTAGGTAATTTTTTTTATTTACACAACGGTCATAAAATATTGACCCCCTAATGTTTGATTAATAGAATTCGAAAGTCAAGATTAGACATCGCGTGGTAGTTTATAAAAGTTTTTGCAACATTCAACATTACCCCCTCTTTGCTCTAAAGTGCATCATATGACACGAAGCGCATTTCTCACATTTATTAAAAAAGTCAAATTTCGTACTGCGATTTCCTCATCTTCCGAGACCTATTCCTCCAATATATGGTGCGACATAACTTTGGAATTTATTTTGCCTGTTGCGATGCTTAAAATATTATAACTGCATTTTTCAACTTTTAACATATGCTATTTAAAAACTTGATTTCATAAAATAACCAGCATGATTTTACTAAAGGATGATCGTTTTAATATGAGGCAGTGAGAAGCAAAGTGATGTAAGTAGCAAAATTAAAAATTTGAAGATAACCAGCACAAATGGTAGGCGAACCTCTCCTCTGCCTTGGGGCAGGAGATAGTACTTAGTAGCCCTGGTAGGTGCTGTTATACAGCACGATTTAGAAAAAATTCAATAAAAGCCTACCTAAGACCTTATCTTTAAACGCGTTTTACTCAAAGCTTGAAAATGTCCACTTACATCCCTTCATTTCTCACTGCCTCAAATGTTTTGAGACTGTAATGATTCTATTCGTTTAGACTTGACTTTAATAGGGCCTGATTTTGTAATCCAATGATTTTATAAGTGGCGGTCACTGTTTAGAGATTCAATAATTTCTTTGCTTTTGTTTCACAACTTGCCCTAATTACTCAAACAGGGGAAGGGGGGATTCTTTTTCCCTGCATGTGTTTCCCCCCCCCCCCAACATGTTTTATGGGAGAAAAAACTGATTAATCTAACTAATCCAACAAGACATAGGAAAAAAGATTATACTTTTAGACGAACACCTTCCGAAATTTAGTAGCCGTGAGTCTTTTTCAAGAAAGACAGCCTCAAAGACGGGATGGAGTCAGTGTTCGTTGGAAAAAAAGATTCGTTAGGTTACCAAAGTATAGTCGTTTTATTGAACTATTTCGAACTTCTTTTTTGTTTTATTGAAGAAACTAGTATAGTACCCGCACGGCTTTGCCCGTAGTAGAAAATTAAAAAGGTCATTTGGGGTTTGCCTGTATATTCTTTATTACTAATAATAAAGCTCAAAGTTTGTCTGGATTTCTGTCTGGATATCTGTCTGGATCTCTGTGACGCGCATAGCGCCTACACCACTTCTCCGATTTTCATGAAATATGGTACAAAATTAGATTGTAGCAAGGGGGTACGAAACAGGGAACCCCGCTCTGCTACGCCATCTCGGGCTTCCAGAGAACGGACCTTTCGGCCGGGGCCCCTTTACCCGTAAGGGAACGAGAACTAAACCACTTACGACTCTAGACACCGTGGACCCAGGTACGGACCTGACTCCGGTGGTGCCCATTGCCTACTCACTGTTCCACTCGATAGCCATTGGGCAGATACAAATCTGCTCAAACGCAAGTAAAGAGTGGTCGTTTTACATACGTGGATGCTACACCATCGTAAAACCCTCCCCATTTACCCGGAACTGTAACATGGCAAGCAAATGAACATAGCAAATTTGACGAGAAATTCATCATGCATTATTTGTAAATATACAAGCGAACCAAATGAACCTTTAATTTTCTACTACGGGCAAAGCCGTGCTAGTACCGCTAGTTAAAAATAATAGATGATAAATTTCTCGCCATTAATTTGCTCGCCCATGTTACGATTCCACGGTAAGATAATTTGGTAATTTAAAAAGCGATAGCTTTGTGCAAGGTAAATTAGATAAAAATGGAACAACGTTTAAAAGCACAAAAAGGATAAAAAGTTTTTAAAAACGCAGACATGTTTCGGAGGCAATAGCCTCCTTCCTCAGTGCGAAATGAACAAATGGATGAATCAAGGTCAAGGGAGAGTTTAAATGCGTAACCGGAAAAACATAGACCAATCAGCTATCAGCGAGTGCTGAGGCAAAATATGACGTATTCTAACATGTAAGATTGAATAAGATTGGAGAAAAATGCGGAACAGCAAAAGACTCATTGCAAAGATTATTTAAGTTTTTATGAATGTAAAAGGATTCCAGAAAATCTAATTCACCTACTGTAGTAGGTCTGCAAATGATCTTGGCTTCCGAAAACAGAAAATTGTGCCCTATGTCCCAACAATGTTTAGCAATTGAAGATTTGTTCAGTTCCTGTTTTTTAACGCGGTTTTCATGTTCTTTCAAACGAAATTTAAGTGAACGCCTTGTCTGTCCCACGTAACCGATATTACATTAACAAGGAATGCGGTATATGCCCCACTGATTAAGTGGTTGGATTGGGTCCTTCAGTTTGGAAAAAGAAAATTTATTTATGGTTCTGTAAATTACGCGAAAGTCAAATTTACTGAGAATTCTAGAAATACGAAAAGAAATGTGTGGATAAAACGGTAAAACCACAAAATCTGTAGAAGAAAAACTACGTATGTTGGAGGTTTTATTCCAGGCCGAAAGTTTGTAAAAAGCCATGTCGATGACCTGAAGAGGATAACCCCTGTTCAGAGCCACGGCTTACAAAAAATTGAGTTCATTATTGAGAAGGGTCTGATCAGAACATATGGAGATGGCTCGGTTGACAAAAGTATAAAAAGCAGACATTTTTTGCTTTTTCGGGTGGCATGACCGAGAGTGTGGGGGAAAACAGACAGCAAATGGTTTTCGGTAAACGGTAGTAGAAAACTTATTATTGTTCTTCGAGATTAAAACGTCCAAAAAGGGCAAAGAATTATTGTTTTCAATCTCAGCAGTCAGATATTCCGACAGAGATCCAGACAAACTTTAAGCTTTTTTATTAGTAAAGATTTGCATCGAACAGTGGAAACTGCCACCTCAATTAATAACCGGTTCAATAAATGTAAATTGGACAGGAAAAAATTAGTTGGAAGGTGTATGGCAGGAGGAAAGGTCCTTTAACCTCAAATACTGAAGACTTGCCAAGCGTTAGAAATTAAATATGACGAAGGTGCGGACCTAAATTCGATCGTAGTGGATACGTATATCTAGGACAAAATATAAAAAAATCCTATCTTATATAAAAATTTTCAAAAATGATCTACAGTTTATAAATATCACCTTCCTGTCGGTAAAACTGGGCTTTTGTGCTGTCAATCTTATCATTACTAAATAACGAAACCGTCTAAGTATTTTCGAAAGAGATCTTCGTCTGTTCGTTAAATTTAGTCTATGCAACATTTACTTGCGCTGCATCGGCCACAAGAATCACACTAATCATTTGATTAATTAAATACAACTTCAATCACATTTCATTCCTCTTTTTTTATGGATATGCTTTATATTACCCATTCTATAGAATCACCATTCATAATATGACGGGTGCAAATTTCTAGGCCATTTCCATCCCAGTCTATTGCGAAAAACATTATTTTAATTGAAGATGTGAAAATTCTAATAACTTTTTCTATATACTTACTAGCTGCGTCGCCCGTCTTTGCACGGTCTACCTCGAAAATAAAAGTTATGTTAAGTGACACGTGTTCAACTATCAGATTTGAAATAAAAAAAAAGAAACAGCAAAATTTTGCTGCAGATTGCGGAAAAATAACCAAAAAGTAAACATTTTAAATCCCCCAATTTCAGGAAATGTCTTTAAAACAAAAGCCAAATTTTATTTTTTCATATTCGAGAAAAAAATGGCAACAAATCTTTCTTAAATAATGATTTTCTTCACGCTACAAATTTTAATAAAAGCATTGCTACGGAAAGTTGAGATGAAGCACTGAATAATAATTTGAATGGAGGAAAGCTCAGGAAAAATGGGGATTTTATGTGGAAATCTTAAGTAACATAATTAATAGTTTTTAATTGATATCTTCGCTAATTATTATCGAGGGATTATGCTAAATGGCCAAACATAAAGACGAGAAGATTACGAATCCATTGATACCTCTGGTTCGATGGTCAGTTCATTGGCGTTCGCGAGAAGTAACTTAAACATACATACATAGTTACATAAGTACATACGCTCAGTTTTTAATAATATAAGATGCTTAAATCTATTATAATTGACTTTTGCAAAGTAAAGTTACTTTCCAATTTTATTACTCACCATTGCAATGGGAGCGGTGAATGGCTAGAAAATTCTTCTACTAACATAGATGCAAAATTGGGCAATGGATATAAAAAGGTTAGCTAATCCCTGCTCCTCCCACTGTTCCAAATGTTGTGTAACCTTACTCCATAAAATCGGTGGCAGCATAGCTTCCTCCACTGCCCTGGAGTAACTTAACTGATATAATTGGCATAAACTTATCCATCTCTTGTGGAAGGTTAAGCCGTAGCGTAACGTCTCACTAACTGCACAAGGTTAACCATAATTTTCTGTTTGCTTCCAGAGAAATTGTTTGAAAGGTTACTTATTAGCAAAAATTAAGATTTCATTTGACTTTCTTAAATAAGAACTCATATTTAAGTGTGTATAGGTTGTCTCATACTTCAAGTTAACTATTCGATGGTTAAATCATCCAGCGATATTAATGATTCAGTAAAAAACTTCTTTCTAAACGTTTTAAATTGAAAGTATAAAAATAAATTTGTAGATTACAATACTTGAAATTTCGTTATAACAGTATAAAAATAATAATAGTAATAATAATAATGCTAGATACTTCTTGTTTTTTGTCTTTTTTACAACTTTTGATTTTAATCATTCGTTTGTTCAATATTTATCAAGATCATATTTTTTCACATCCAATATACGCCTATTCAAAATTTACTTTGATGCATAAACAAGACATTTTTATAGCACTAAGAGAGGAAATAACACCTGAGTGAGACCAGACCCACACCGCAAGTCTCACAGACAGGTCGCAAAGCAAGAGTGCTTTACCGCTCGGCCACCAGAGCCAGTCTTCGTTTCGCTAATAAGAGTTTACTAACTCTGCGCCGATACTCATTTTTAGGCATTCGCTTTGAATTCTACTGCCTGCAGGTTTGACTTTGCCCAAACCATTCTACCATAGTGCAAGGCTCTTTCAACAATTTGAGTTTCTTAAAAAATGAAACATCACACTCCGTTACACAATTCATGTAACGTTACACCCATTAATCCTGGTAACCTTAAACAATTTTTTACAGTGTGCTATCATGATTCAGTCCCAAAATTCTTACTGATCAACGTTGTTCTGCATGAATTAAGAACAAAATTCATTAAAGTTAAATACAAAATGACCGTTAGTTATCTATTGCCTTATTTTTAGATTATATTTCTATTTATGATCAGGGTTTATTTCTTTTTAGCATATTTAAAAGATATAATTATCAATCAATAAATATAGTTATCAGTTCTAGATTATGCATTTATTAAAGGATAAAGTTCAATTCTTGCATTTTAAACTCAAAAGATAACGTGATTTGTTTTTTTTCTAAATAACACTTCGTTAGCATTTCTGGAATAATTTTTGCCAGATTACGGAACAAGAAGATTGTGGGGCTGAGGAGTTTCTTTTTTGTTTTTTTAATTCTTGAATAAGTGAACGCTTTTAAATAAAATGTATATTGTACGACTTTCTTCTCTTCCTAAAATGAGTTCAGTATCAAGATATATTTCCAAAATTCGTTGGTAAATGGAATTTCTTTTGATGTGAACTTGTGCTGGGAAATATTATTTCAAAAAAGTTTAGAATAGTTCTGTAAAATTTAAACTGATAGTAGTTCACGCAAGCTTCAGCTTTATAAAGATCAATGGCATTTTAACATGTAAACAGACATGCAATCGAAATTAGAGTCTGAATATTTATCGTCAGATTTCCCCAGAAAAAAAATAAAACATTAACGAAAACTCTTTGTCTTTTTTTTTTATTAGGGAATGTGGGGCAAAGTAAAATAGCGGAGCAAAGTGAAATGATGAAGTATTTACTCTGTTTTTGCTAATAGTTTAACTACGTAGTAACTCCATTTATTCCAGTTTGGAAAATTTATCTCTGAAATTCCTAGCATATGATAACAAAAGGAATTGATTCTCACATTGTAACATTTTGTTGTTAGTCAAAAATTGTTTTTTTTTATTATAAAAGGAGAAAGTTCCTGTTATTAACATTTTGAACGTTAATTGAGGCCTACTAATATTCAATGCAGTATTTATTTATTTAATGTTAACCTTACTTTCATTTTAAATGTTTTGTACAGTTGGTGAAGTGCATACGAGGCAAGTGGATGGGTTAAAGTGAAGTAGCTACTTAAGCTTTTTTATTTAATCATTTAATAATTTACTTTCGTGTTCACTTATTGATTCCTTTATTTGATAATTAATTATTTATTTCTTCATTCACTTATTTTCTTATTCCCTCACATTTTTATTCAATTATTTATTTTTTTCTTATGAAACAATTCATTTATTTTTCTATAAATTCGCTTATTATATTATTATCTACTCATTTTTTTTCATTCTTTTATTTACTCATTCATTTGATCAAAATACTCTATTATTAATAAGTGTTTTAGTGGAGAGGCCCCACTTACCACGTAAATTTTCGCTATACGGGTTAAGTGGGCCCCCTCACTATAAGGTCAGTGGGTCTCCCGGTAACAGCAAGGATTTTAAAATCAAAAGCAATTCTGATGAAATATTTGTATTTGTGAAATACAAGACGACTATGATGACTTAGTAGGAATTGATAGTTCAGCTACAAAAACTGCTTAAGCTGATGATTATATATTGTGAAACATTAAAGAAAATAAAGTTTTATGTGTAGGAAGTTGATTATACAAATTTTAAAAAATACTACAGCGAATACAAATAGGGACATTTTTTACTGACCTGGTGCAGATGATGTTGGAATTATTATTGAGAAAGGAGTGATGAGTGATAGTAGTTCTGTCTTATCCAACTTTAAATAGAAAAGCCATTTTCCATTTAGTGTTTGAAATTCCTTTTTAACTTATAGTTTTGGCAAATTCTACCGAAATTGATCTTAATTAACTGTATTACGATTATTCAACATCCCTTTATGTGCAAAAGTAAAGTACATATCTATAGACTTCGATAAATTTTACAGATCTATTTGCTTTGTTTTTTGCTTTATAATTTTCTGTCATACAGATTTAAATGACAGTAGATATCTCACACATAAAGATGCATTCAAAAAAAATATTTCATACTAAAAGTTCACTTACTTTATCAACTAAGACCCCCTTACCCCTTTTTAAGATAGGATTGATTTAAATTTAAATAAAACCATCTGATTTTTTAAAAAAGATAATCGTTAAGAAAATTTAAAGCATTATTTTAGAAAATAATGATGAACTTTTGTTTATTAATAATGTCCACGATAAAATAAGACAATAAGTTCTTATTTTTTTGCTTCAACACTTTTGTATCAGGTTTAAAAAACGAACTGTTCTCAAAAGGGGTTCCACTTACCCCAACCAACCCAAATGGAAAGTATTAGTTAAAAAATAGAGGTATTTTTACTTTATTCTATATTTAATGTACAGAATTTTTTTTTTTTTTTGGATCCGTGAAAATTTCTTAATTCTGCTGAGAAAATGTGTAAGGAAAATCTATTTTTACTTGAATGAAAACAAGTTTTCTTCTTCTATTTTATTTATTTTTTACTTAAAAAAAATAAATGAAGATTTTTCCTGATTAAAGTCTCCTTGTTTAATTAAATTTTAATTTTTATATATGCATTGCCAGGAAGCAGGAAACTGCCAGCCTCCTATTTCAAGGATTCTCTCAAAGAAATTATGTTTAAAGAAACTCGGACCTCCTGGGAAAATAAACGAGATCAGTAAAATCTTGAAACGTTAAGAGTTGCGCATTTTTCAAAGTTTGAGACATGATTGCTTTGTAACTGAAAACTTCATATAACTGCTTCAAAATAATAAGACTATGAAATGCACCGCTAGCTCAGTCATTCCATCCGAGGACTGCAGTTTCGTGCTTATTAGCACTCATCAGCCTGAAATAGGAAGTGCCTGAGCTGTAGGTGGAAAACCTCTTAAGGAAACCAAGAGTGCCAAACAAACTGGTATCTAATGCAGAATTAGCACTGACCAGACGAGTGACCTTGCTGAAAATAAGACTATATCACAAAACTTGTCAGCATATTTTATTATAAAACCATTTCAAAAGTTTAGTTTGAGAAGAACTGAATGACATGGGGATAAAATATATTTGCCAATGTTCAGTATTAATTCATATTCTAAAATACGCATTAATTTATTTCAGTAATGAACAATCAGTAAGAGATGCAAACACTATTCTAAAGTAAATCTACTACACATTAAAACATTTATCTTCAATACGCGATGAACTATCGTATTTTTCATGATATGAATATAAATAAGGTGATCCTGTTTGCTTAATTTATGGGAGTTAACACGAATTTAGAAAAAGCGGAAAAATATTCCCTACTTTTGCTGCTCTCATTGATGCAATGTACGAAAAAATAAATACCGTTGCGAAGAAAAGTTTTCATATATTAGCAGAAATATCCGCAGTATGAAATCTTTTTTTCCCTCAGATAATGCACTATCTGAATGAATAAACAATTTTAGTTAAATTTGAGGAAACATTTTACTAAATTTTATTTCCTTACGGCTCATTGAATTATTATTTTCCCCCCTTCAATTTTGAAATCGTCTGCAAGATAGATCATAGTGCAAAGCCTTTGAATTTATTTTAAACTCTTTTCTATTTCGTTAGAATTATCTCACCTTCGCAAAATTTATGTGCTAAAAATATTTTTGATTCTGCAAAAATTAGAAAACATTTTTCCCGTATCGGTGAAAAGCAGGGTTTTTTTCTTAAAATTCTAAAGAATGTTCGATCGGAGACTAAAATTCAAATAATAATAATAATAATAATAAAGATAAATACTCGTGCATAAGGTACGCTCAGTATAAAATTTAAACAAAATTATTTCTTGTTAAATGAAGGATATGTTGAAAATAACGATGCCGTATCTTAGAAGTGCCTGACAATGTTTTTTTTTAGTTCAAAATAAAGGTTTTATCCGACATAAATAATGATCTTTCAGAAATGGAAAAATTCCAATCTCTAAGCATTATCTATCATTAATTATTTACTTCAATTAAGTTTTTTATTTGTGATGTAAACTAATAAGATTTCAACTAACTGAAATTTAAAGATCAATACTTTACTCTTAGCAGATTTTTCTTTTCCATGAAATTCAAAAATCGCAGAAACATTCAACAAGTACCACCGTATTTTTTTTATGATAACCTTTATACGATAACTAATTTATATTTTACCCTATACTTCTTAACTATCTTAAGTAGATTAACAACAATCTCGTGCATTTTTTCTTCTTGCGACACTCCCGACTTCCGGAGGAAAAAAATTCATACTGAATTTCAAAAAGAAATCTTAATAATTTACCGGAGGGGGATTAATTTACCCCCCCCCCCCGGGGATATGATTAAATTTAAAAGGCTTACTTTAAAAATTAATCCTTTAAAAACCTCTAACGAGATCTCTTGGTACACCTCGTTTTCAAAAGTAATTGCAGTTCTTGTTGACTTTCAGTTTGTACAAAAGATAATCTGTTGCGTGTTTTCCAAGTTAACGAGCCGTTTAGAGCAAACGTGGTGTATGTCAATATACTGTCGAGCCCGCTTAATGAAATAGCTAATTTTCCACGAAAAATTATTCTAATAACAAGGATATTCCATTTTACGGGACTAAAATGATAGACATGAACGGTTTGGTACATTGAAAATGTATTAAATTAAGCGGGATATTCTTTTAAGCGATATTCTAATACGCGGGCTTGACTGTAACAAGATTTTGAGTAGTTGAATGGTTTAGTAGTCACTTTTGCAAAAAGCACTTTTGCTGTTCCGTTTTACGATTACTGTCTATCGGCAATTGGTTAAATATAGTCTCTGATTAAATCTCTTTAACCACTTTCGCACGAAGTAATAAGAATAAAAGTAATTTCTGATGGTGTAAATACAAGTGATACAAAAAATTGCTTTACCCAATTTTTGCTTTCAACAGCTGAAACTATGGCATTAGAACTATTTATACAACCTTTTATTCTGTGCAAAATACAACGCTCCCCCCCCCCCCCGCTCTCAAGGGGTTTTTTTTACAGTAACTGGGTTTTTTCATCTCGGTAATACAATTAAATACGAGTAAAACGCAGTTTCGCCACGGACAGTGAAAAACAACAGGAGTATGGAACTTTTTTGTTGTAAAAGTCCGAATTAAATTTTGTAGTTGGAAAAAAGGTCATTTGAGTAGAAATTGAAGGCGATTTTTCAATGTAATTTCCATACTGTTTTTAAAGAGACACATTAAAAAATTACTGTAAATACTAAAATAAGAAACAACAACGCTAACATTGCAGATTATTGCAGAGACGTGTTTCGGCGTTTCAAGAAATGCTTATTTCAAAGCAAAAGAAGTGAGCTTATGGAAATGGAGGCATCCGAGAGAGCTAACTCTGCATTGAAAAGGGCTCTGCATTGAAAAGGCGTCTTGCATTGAAAAAGGCTCTTCATTGAAAAGGCGTCTTGCATTGAAAAAGGCGTTGTAACGTCGAAGCATGTATCTGCAGTAATCTGCAATCTGTGCAATTTAGCTTTGTTGTTTCTTATTTCACTTTTCAAACACAAAGGTATTTGCTCAACTCTTTCTGTACATACTACCCATCAAACTTATGCTTATTTGATCTTATTTATAAAATTGAACATTAAATGGGTAATCGTACTTATAGGAATCTCAAATGGCTGAATATATGATTTAAATGCTCTGAAAAGTCAAAGTTATGTATTATTGCTGTTTGTCCATCACTCTGCATTGCACTTTTGCAGCGTTCACCGAAAAGTTCTCAATCGTCCTTCAGGGTGCAGGCATCATCTCCCTGTAAGTTATGTTTTTTGTTTACAGTACCCTAGTCACAGTGAAACAAACTTGCAGATCAGACCTAATACAAAATAAAATTGGAAAACAGTTGCTGAAAATTACTTTAAACAGTAGCAAAATAACCATGGAATTTTGACAGGCACATTCAATGTAAGATTATTTATAATTTTCTAAGTATAGTTCAGCATATAGCATGGCGTTTCGCATCTTTCTAGCAGCCGTGAGTAGCAAGACATCTCCGTGAGCGTAGTATGAAAAAGTATGATTTTATGGCTCATATATGTATATATATATATATATATATATATATATATATATATATATATATATATCCACGTTAGATAGCTAGAAACACAAGGTATACATAAATCAGTCCCAGAATAAGGTTTAACAGTAAAAAAAAATTATAGGAAATAACCTGTATGATTTCAAATGTCTTTTTTTTTAAGTTTTGTCCTTTCCTAAGAAAGGAAAAGAGTTGTAAAAAAAATTAATTTGAATTTTGACATCTTGAATTCAAATTATATGTTTTTCGCAATCACGAATGTGTGTATGTAGGCGCGTGTGTTTGTGTGTGGGGGTATGTGTTTGTGTGTAGGGGTTATGTGTATGTGTGTGTAGGCATGTGTGTTTGTGTCTGTGTGCTGGCATAAGTGTGTGGGTAGTTGTGTGTATGAATGTGTGTGTGGGTAGTTGTGTGTATGTGTGTTTGTGTGTGGGGGCATGTGTTTGTGTGTAGGGGTATGTGTATGTGCGTGTAGGCATGTTGTGTTTGTGTCTGTGTGCTGGCATAAGTGTGTGGGTAGTTGTGTGTATGTGTGTGTGCATGTTTTTGTGTGTGTATGTGTTTGTATGTGCGTATGTGTTTGTGTATGTGTGTGTAGGTGTATGTGTGTAGGTGTGTGTATGTGTTTGTGTGTGTAGGTGTATGTGTGTAGGTGTGTGTATGTGTTTGTGTGTGTGTATGTGTATGTGTGTATGTATGCGCGTGTGTGTAGGACATGGATGCAACCTGGAGACGTATTTCGCTATAGGAGCAGCATCGTGAGGAGCCCGTCGACGGTGATGGTGCGGAGGGTGGCGGTGGGAAAATAAAATCAAAGGACATCAAAACAGTCAAATGAGAACAATAAGCAATTGTGATTGCTCAATAAACCACGAAAACGAAATTTCTCCATAGACTCTCAAAACACCGAAGCTTTGACGGATGGTTGCAATGAACACTAGTACGCCTCTAAATCCCATTCCTTATGCGCTGAAATCTCGCAAACTCGGTGTAATGCCGACCGAAAAGTGGCCGACTTTGAGAAAATACCGGGTTATCGAGAATGCGCTCACAACTTTTTGAGCACGGTTTTTTTCGTCCTACCAAAATCTGAGTTTTCTGGATTCGACCGTGTTACGAGTGCTCATCTTTTGAAACTGTACTGTAGTATGTTTGGGAGATATTTTTCTGCGCAGAGCTTACATGACTTCTTTGACTTTTATTTTTTTTCCTTTCTGATTGAAAAGTAATGCAATTTTTTTTTTTTTTTTTTTGTTATACATAAAAATATTTAAACACTCAATTGTACTGCACAAGAAGTAGTCAATAAGTATCATTCATACTTTTTTTTACTTAGTTATTTTTACCCATTCATTTTCAAAGTTTATAATTGGGAGCATTTTCTTGTAACCAAGTTTTACGTTTGTATGTTCACAAATTGAAAACTGAACTCTAAATTCTAGAATTATAAACCCTTAATTGTTTTAACTAATTAAAACAACCCTATTATGAGAGTAAATTTTGTCTTTGCCCTTATAATAAGGACGAGTTTTCATTTAATTTTAAAGATACATGTTTTGTTTTGAAACAACATTTATAGGCGATGAAAAAGATTAGTACTGAAGCTAATTTGGAATGTAGCTTGCATTATGAAATCGATATTGGAATAAGGGAAAGTAAGCCCATTCTGTTTCTGACGAACTTCTTGTTGTTTTATTTCCTCAACAACGTTTCTATGAATCGCAACAATATTAGTCTTAAATCTTCAGTCATAAAAATTTCTCTCTGAGAAAATTAAGAAACTGTTCCTTACATCAAATGCAGTCATAAGAAAATGAATCATGGGTATTTGAAAGTTCTCGAAATTTCTAACATACATTTCAGAAGTGACGTAATTTACTCCCTAATAGTATTTAAAATTCATCTCAGTTAATTGAAATACGCTTGCAGCTTCTAAGATTGACTGAAGAGTTACGTTGTGATGATGCAATAAACAAATTTTATAAAATATTATTAGCAAATTACTCATGTCAGACTCGAAAGATGATGAACTGTTTTCCCTTTTAAATGTTCTTTTTCAATTCTAATTTCACTTTAAATACAGATAAATACTGCTGAAATAGCTATTATATATGATAATATTTTGTACTGGAGTTGGCTTGTGACTGAGGCTACTTTACCGGGATAAAACCAATTTTTGTAGAAAAATACTGTATAAAAATGGAGCTATAGAAAAAAAAATAGTGCTTAGAGGTATTTTTTCATTGAATCAGAAATCTGCTGTGAGCAGATAAACTGTAGTATCTTCAGAAATAAGTTTTCGAGATATTTGAAGAAATACGTTTTGGATTCAATAGGGGAGGGGGGGAGGTGGAGTAGAGAAATATTTGGAATAAACATTGTTTTTGCGCTTTTCTTTTAGCAGAAACCGTATAAACTAACAGCTTGTACAATAAAACTAACGTACAATAGATGAAAAAAATGCAAAAAATGAAAAATTTGCAGTTAATGTTCTATACCTCAGCCCATGGCAGAAATAATCTGTAACCTTGATACGCATGCCTCCAGTTTTATTGCTTAATCTGATGATACAAATATGAGAAGTGTTATAAGTTCAACGTGTGTAATGTGTCATTGTAGCTCTTACACAGATGAGCCAACTGTTTTTTTTTTTTTTTTTTGCCCCTTTTTTCTGAAGTCTTCTTGGCTTTTTTTAAAAATTGGAATCTAGTGTAGTTTGTTTGAAGAAATGCAAGTGAAAGTTAAGAAATAATTGGTCTATCATTTGTCAAGTCTTTATTTCAAAATGAAAGGAGAAGTACAATTGCTTTCTTGAATCTTGTCAGTCTTCTCATTTTCTTCGTTTGTCTAATCCTCTACTCGGGCTTAAATTATAGAAGCATAAAGCCTGAATTAGTACTCTAAACTTTCCACAATCATTAATGATACTTTAAAATATATGTAGCTAATCTTGCTTACAAAAGAGCACATTTTTCGAAATCGAACTAACTCTTGCGCCTTGTTTAGCAATTTTTAACAGCTGTGCTGAAAATAAATGTATTGAATTTCTGACATATACTCTGTCGTTATTTCAACTACAAATTCTTAAAAATTAATCTGGCACGTAAAAGTTAAAACTTTGTTTAAATCTTTAAATTGAGACTTATACGTATTTATCATGAAAATTAGTTTCCTGCTTTCACATGATGCTTTTATTAGACAAGATTACCATTCCCTAAGAACTAACTAATCGTCTATAGTTTTAACATAGCTCGCGAAGCATTTCGCTTATTCACTTTGATGCTCATTTTGAATCTTGGGAACTTGCACATATTCTTGCAGAAATGGTGTTACAAGTTAATAAAAAGTAAGACTCATGTAAAAATTATCTCACAAAGGAATACAGCAACTCTTCGTTATATCGTGTTGGCTCTTAAGAAGTTGAAGGTTTATACCTCATGACGAAGAGCCGTAAACCTCAAATTCAGTGCAAATTACGGATTAAAATTTTGCATTTTTCGAGAAAAGTATCGTTTTTCTTGTTTCAGTCAAAGGGCCAAGTAGAAATGCTTCCTATACAGCTGACTCATCAGCAATTTAAATTTCAGCTTTGGATTCTTATTTCACCAAAAGCATTTTAAATTAATTTTTAGCTTAAACTTTAGTAAGCTTGTTATTTTTTACTACTTTTATTAAGAAAGTAATCTTAATGTAAAGTATTAACTTTGTCTTTTTGTATCTGCACAAATGATTAATTTGTAGATAAGATGAATCGTTTATTTTAATGACATCAGCTACTTGGTGTTTTCAGATACATTGCGCTTTTCTTTGTCTCCCGACAAGCGTGAAAAACTGAAAGGGAACAGAATAAAGAAAATGAAGCTACATTCACTTTTAAAATGGAGGAAATGAAGCTGCCTTCACTTACAAAATTAGGATATGAAGCTACTTTCACTTAAAAAATGGAGGAAATGAAGCTACCTTCACTTAAAAAATGGAGGAAACGAAGCTACCTTAACTTCTTTGGAGAAACACATATTTTTAAAGTTCTCGAAAAAAAAAAGACATTTAATGTATTTGTACAAACAAATTCGAAGGTTCATGAACTAAATGCAAAATGCATAAATGTTTTTAATTCAATTCTAGGAGCCAAGTTTTTTTTTTGTTTGTTTGTTTATAAAGTAGGGATGCACCGATAAGCAAATTGGACGATTACCGATTACAAATTAATCAGCTGTTGATAATCGGTCGATTAATGATCATAATGATTATTTTTAATGCTACCAATTCCTCAGTCACTTTTTTTCTTTTCTTTTCTTAACAGTTTATTTCCGAGGGACGATTTTTCTCGTCTTTCCTCATATTTCAATAATAATTTCAAAATTGTATGCAGTTTCTTCCAGCCAATTTTCATATTCATATTAATAAAATCACATAACGTTAACTAGATATAAAAAATTAAAAATATTAGGGGCAGCCTGTGGTCAGCAGGCAAATTTAGGAGCATTTTTTAATTTAAATTTATTTTTAATTATTAGCAGCCATTTAATCTAATTTTTTGTTCATTTATAAATATATATAAGGTTATCTAAAAGCATTACTCTAAAGGGGAAAATTATCGACTCATGCAACATGATGCAACATTGTATATATGTGCATCTTTACTCAAAATAAAAGAATTAAATTTAAAAAAAAATAATATTATTTCAACCATCCATCAGTTCAGTAAAAAAATAATAATAGTAAAGTATGTACAAATATTTTTTATACATCAAATAATATTTATTTATTTATTTATTTATTTTTTGTTGAACCAAAAATTAATCATTTAAATAGTAAATTATATGATGTAGTGATATTGCATAATAACGAGGAACAAAATAAATGAAAAAAATAATCAAGCTGTGCCACCAAAAGCTGGGGTTAGAGTATCATCGTAAACTTTTGGAAATAATCCTTGTTTTCTTTAAGAAATAAAACAAGAGCATTTGGATTTTTTTTTCGTTGGAGGGAGTTAAGGGGAGGTTATGATAGGATTATATGCACATTTGCTTATTTCTGTTGCATTTCTGTCCTTTAAAAGATGAATAAAAATAACATTAATGACAAAAATAAAAATTAGCTGCAAGGCAAGTGATGTGAAAAGTGGGCGGGGGGGATGTAAATATTTTTCGCATTCCATTTTAAAAGTCCTGGAATTTAATTATTCTTTGTAGTGTCATGTGAATTTCAGATGTGAGAATTATTCTTTAATATTTCATTAAAAACATATTTTGAAAAAAAAAAAAATTTCGCCGATTAATCGGCAAATTTTGGTCGATTGTAAATAATCGGCAAAGTGGTCGGTTAAGGTCGATTAATCGTTACTGCCAATTAATCGGTGCATCCCTATTATAAAGCTCCGTCTATAATCGGTGCATCCCTATTATAAAGCTCCGTCTAAAGTTCCGCCGTCTCTTTTCAATAAACACGATATTTTGGACGAATGCGATAAATTGGGACTATAAAATGCTTCAAAACATTTCAATTACATTGACTAGCATTTTGTCCCTTTTTTAAAATTCAACATTAAGTACTTTACATGAAATACACCCAGCTCAGTCATTTCCAGCCGGTCTGCTAATTCTATATTAGCTACCAGTTTGTTTGGCACTCTTGGCTTCTTTAAGAGGTTTTCCATATAAAGCTCAGTCACTTTCCTATGCCGGGCTGATGAGTGCTAATAAGCCCGAAACTGCAGTCCTCTGCTGGAAATGACTGAGCTGTTGGTGTATTTCATGTATTTCTGCTTTAGCCCTGGTTAATGGGCGGTAATTTACTGAATTAAGTACTTTTTCAAGCAACATTCGCATCTTTGAGACGATGCACTAACCAATGAACTAAATTAGCGGTTGCAACAGGCCACAAAATGTAAAAATGGCAATTAAAATATCATCCGTCTGTCGCCACCTGGTTGCCACCTCAAAAAATAAATGCATAACTTTAAAGCATAAAAGGCACTAAGTACTTGGTAAAATCTTTTCAACCAGGATCAAAATGCAGCCTGTAGGAATTCATTTCTTAAAATTAACTTACTTACATTAATTAATTTACTTTGGATTAGTAACTTCAGTATTTTTAAATACCATTTCACTAAATTAGTCTTTAAAAAATTGTGGCTACTAAGTAAGTTATTACTTCCGGCAACTGTTGGCTTTTTGAAATCTGTAGATTATGTATGATGTCATAGCATAAAAAAAAATTGCACAATAATACTTTTATTCCCATAAAACCAGATGTGGAGTAAATTTTGATCAGAACCTAGAAACGATTCAATATCCAAGGACTTCCTAAAACATCAGTTAGAACAGAGATAAGTCGTCCTCTAGTATTGATGCACTCCACGTAAATTGGAGCTGTCCCCACCGGAACTTAATTCTCTTTGCCTTTGTACGACAAAATAGCATCAAGAGTTCTCTCTCTCTCTCTCTTTCTTTTTTTTTATGACTTTCCATGTTTTGTTTATTTTTTTAACGTTTACAAAAAAAAAAAAAAAAAAAAAAAAAATACATGAAAAAAATTAACTTTTACTTTGAAGTGCAACAAAATATATTTTTAACTACAGTGCAGTCAAAATAGGTAAACTTTTTTTTTTTTCAAATCCTAATTATATTATTTATTTCATCAAATGGTTTCATCATTCCTTTGATAAAAATAATTAATTTGTATGTCTTATTAAGTTATCTATAATAAGACCACATTTAGTTTTACAATAAATCAATGTGAAAATCAAAGCAAAATCAATGACAAAATGCGCCAGAAAAAAAAATGTGTACACGACAAATCTATGTCATTCAAATTAAATATGAAAGAACGATATATCGACAATCTCTGTTCGAATCTGCACGAACGATTGAAAATAAGTTTTATTATTCCTCAATAAACCACGAAACTATGGAACGGAACAATAATTCTCAGAGGAAGAAATTCTGCTTCCCCAAATGAATCAATTTGGAACGCAGCGATTGTTATCTGCTGACACATAATTAAGTGTACTCCAATGTGATTTCCCATGAGTAGCAATGTTTGCGTCAAATCTAAGCAAAAGTCGCTCAAAGTCAACAGTCTTATGGCCACCCACTGTTTTAAGTGTTTATCCAAACAAATATCTCGGGTGTGCTTGGCCGACAACTTCTCGCAACACCTTCTCCCTTCTCCTCCTCTTCCTCTGCCTGTTCCATTCATGACGTCACTTACAGCTACTCCTGTGCCCTCCCCCTTTAAACTGCGCTTGCGCTACGCGCTTTCTATTAGTTACAAACTGTGCGCAGGTGTTAGGTAGAACAGTACTTTTTTTTTTCCGTTTCGCGCTTGCGCAAAAAGTGAAGAAAAGTGTTGATATTTAGCTGAATTAACACGCTTACATGTGTACTGGTGCATATATAAAGATCAAAAAATTAGCCGGTGTAAATTTATGCTAAAGAATTGTTGTGATCGACTCTGAGTTAAGATTAAAAGATTTTCTGTGGAAAAAATATATTATTTCGTCGTCAAGAAATCACCGGTCGAAAGAAATTTGAAAATTCTGGTGAGTTTTTAATATATTTAAATAAAAAATAAAGAAATAAATATGTCTCCTGTTCATAAACATTTTTAAAAAGGAGAAAAAAATGTTTTCTATTAAATATACATGCTATCAATATATCTATTATTGCTACACTGTGGTAAAATGCTGCTACATAGTGACACTGCTACACAATTTACTTTAGATGTATTCATAAATCCAATATTCAGTTATCTATGAGAGAAAATTCCTTACTTTTCCTTCTTACACAGAAAACGTTTTCGAACCAAACATTCCAGTCCATGCGAAAGATTCTAAATGATCTCTATGAACATCGATCTATTTTTAGAGAGGTATTCGAACATATTCTACGTGAAATAAAACATTATCCTTAATATAACATACTATTTTTCATAATGTATTATTTTCTACATAAACGAAGATTTCCGAGTAGAATTTCTTATAGATATTTCCTAAAACAAAATATGACCAACTTCTTTATTTCATGCATCGAAAATCAATAAAAATACAAATAAGTTTTTAAAACAGAAATATATTTTTTTTTGTTTACTGTATGTGCATTCATACTTTTGTAAAGCAGATGGATTTATTTTTCATCGTTAAAACAACTAAAATTTGTGCAACTGTATTGAACATTTTTTCATGTTTATAACTTAGATTTTTAAATTTCTACTAAGTTTGCTACCAACTATTTTACGTTAGTTTCCTCACAAGTTTCCTAAAAATATGAAGGACATTAAATGACAATTAAAATACTTAAATATATTTCTACAAATTTCCGACAGAATTAGTTGTGAAAAGGAAGAAAAAAAACCCACAACTCTATTTTCAGTTTTCTACTTCTGTAATCACATTCAGCAAATTTTCCAAGTACATAAATCTGCTTTTTTCCTTAACTCAATTGACCAACTTCATATGACTTAGCTCTAATTGATGTAAGATTTTAAATTAATATTATTTAAGAGCAAAAACAGAGAATAAAAGTTTCCTTAACAAATTCTCTGTGCGATACAGTTTTGTAAAAAACCGATTCGCTGCCTTAAACAGAAAAGTATCTGTGTTAGCGAGTTACATTTCCTTTGTACTTATTGGAACCCACTAAAAAAAAATTCAGTTATTATCTAGTTTCATACTATAATTCTAACATTTTGTCAAAAATTTCGTTTAGAGCAACTTACGCCTAAACTTAATCAGCACCCGTTTCCAGTGTGGCTCCAACACAAAGCTATTTGCATTGCAGAACTTCTAGATCCAGAAATAAAATTTTTGCCTCAAAAATACGAAAAACTGAAAAGTTTACTTATTTTTCTCACTATGTTCGTCCTCTTCTTTTTTTCTGCTCCTTGAAACAGAAAGATAGATGTGATCCAAAAAAAAACCCCGTATCTGTCAAATTGAAGGATTCAATTAATAAAACTACTTCGGAACTTTCAGAAATTTCATTTAAATCTCCTACTTTATTCCTAGTTTTTAATTTTGTTATTTTATTTTGTTTATCTCGCAACAATTACAAAATAAAGTCACATGTTACCAATTAAATAAATAACTGCTTCTTGAATTTTGATATCTACTGCTTCTAAACCATAAACTTTTTGCCTACTGCTGTAAGTGCTACTGAAAAGTGTTGTGTTGAAGTAACGTTTTGTGGATTGGTGTTCGTCAAATTTATAATTAAATGTGAGGGTTTTTTTTCATAATTCAATTATTATATTGCATTTTCTTGCGTTTACGTTTATACGTACCAAAACACTGAGCTTGAATACTATAAATTTTTAGTTGAAAAATCTTGCTAGAAAGATTTTACTGATAGTTAATTAAAAAGGGATAGACAGTAATTGACTTCATGTTTGCAGTTCTTAATAGTTTATTTTTCATAGATCAATATATAGAAATTATTGTTTTGACAGCCAGAAAAAGAGAGAGAGAGGGGGAGATTCGAAGGGGTACCATCGAATCAAAGAACTGCGGTAGGGAAAATTCAAAAATCGAAGATCTGCATTGAAGAAAGTAGTCTGGTTTAGTTCTGAACGAACTTCTCATCTTTAATCAATTGTGGCTGAAGCAAATTTAAAAAAAAAAAAGTTTATCGCATAACTTTTGAAGGTCTTTCAAATGCAACTGGAAGTTTCTATTACGTCCAGAGTTATAATCGTTTTCGTTGTAATTAAAGATACGGGATCAGTGACTCGTGAAGATTTGATTGCATTGTAAGCTTGATGATATGTTCTTTTTATATTTCTACCACATCATTGTTGTGAAAAGAGGTAATAAAACAAAAAGTCCGACTTAATGTAAATTAAACATACGGTTTAATTGATTCCAAGGTTGTACTCATTTAAAATATTATAATACATATTTAAGAAACTCTTAACAGAACTTTCTGAAAGTCTTTCTGCCCTTGCATTAGTTCAAAGTTGTAGTTTTCATATAGCTACTCTGTTGTCAAAGTTGTGTGTCCAGTCCAGTCCAGTCCTGATCCACTATCAAGGATGGTGGTTTACGTTCAGAGTGGGATTTCCAGTTACTTTCAAGCTTTTCGAATGCGTCTTTATAACCTAATGAATATCTATTACTAGTATCACGTAAATTTAAGTGCGTCAACTATACCAACACTCTTCATCGTTAGACAATGCAATTCGTACTTTTAAGACTTTAACCGTAAAATGCATGATTTCTTAAAGAACTTTTAAATATGCTCTTTGGCTTTTGCTTGTTGTTCAAATTATGGGAAAAATACGTTAATAAATCTTAGTTTAACTTAGATATGGTTTATGGTGACAGACCCACTTGGCAACATTGGACTTTAACTGAGAAAACAACAAATTTTTCACAATCAAACATTATAAAATATCGACAAAAACGGTAAAAATTCCCAGCTATTTATGTAGTAGTAATACTTGATTCCTCAAAGAATAACAAGAAGAAAGCATTCTCTAAAGGAAACGTCCTACATTTACGAATGCCGAAAAAATAAAACTATTTTCATTCCCACCTCATATGTTCTGTATTTACAAGTTTGGTTATGAGAGTTTACAAGTTTGATCTTCAATGAGTATTTTCATTGCTATTAGCAACAACAAAAAAAGCTTAAATTTATTCTCCTAGTATTTTAAGAAATTAAATTTGGTGTGTTGCCAAATAGCAGCATGATGCATTTAAGGTTTAAGAAATTGTACCTTCATTATTCATATTCCTAATCTTTCATTCTTTGAAACTTTAGATATTCTTATTAAAAAAATTTCCCATTCTATCAGTCACTTTCCTTATAGTAATTCCAGAGCTAGAAGTTCAAAAAAAAAGATGAAATCTAAAGACAAAGTTCTCATTTAAAATTTAAGGACTATTTAAGGGTATTTTGTATGAGAAACAGACTCAAATAACCGAGTTTTTCTATTTAAAAAAATCTCCATTGTGAGAAGTAAACTACCTAAAAACGTAGTAGTAGATGAAAATATCTGGTTGTAGTTCGTCAGTTGACCTTATCCTCTGCAGCATCAAATACATGTAAAGGTTTTGGCGGTTCTCATGCTGGCATCGTGATATTTACTGCTTTCACGTGTTCCAATACCCTCAGCATTCAGTTCAAAGAGAACCGTTAACTATTCTGTTATTACGGATGCGAAGCAATCGAGATTTGTTTTTACGTACATAAGAACAAAACAGTACGAAACAAAAACTGGTAGCCCAGACAAACTATTGGTTTTAAAAGATAGTATGAATGCATACATGCATAAATTATAGCCTATGTCACTCAGTAAGAATGCACCTTTTATGTAGTGAAATGATTTTCAAATAGTTGCTGTGGTTCCAGATATTACCTCGAACATATAATAAACACACAAAAATCCGCTCTCTCTCTTTATAATATTAGTATAGACTTAACATTAAACAATAAGATAAACTATACATCAAATAGTAAGTGAAAAAAATTAACATTAGCGTATAAATGAAACAGCTATTAATTAATTGATTAATTATAGTTACATTTTAATTCCTAAATAAAAATTTAAAGCAGTATAATAAGTAATAGTTGAAAAGCAACTGAATTTTTAAAAAAAAAACATGATTTTTTATTTTCAAGGTATGGAAAACACTAGTCAGTTATTTTGAAACGGTAGTCTTATATTTATGTTTGAAGCATTACATCATCTGGGGACCTTTTAAGTCAATCATGTCACTTTTTGAAACAACTCGTTTCAATTTTTCGTTAGCTAGCATCATCTTGTAAACGATCTGCAGCATTTTCTTCCATTAAGTTACATTCATTCCAAGTCAGCTCCGTCATTCATTTCAGTTTTTTCTTTTCTTTTTTTTCTTGCAGTTTCGCGCTTTCCTTCTTCCAAATATTGTTTTTACATTTTCTCTTTTGTTTCTTTTTTTACGCTTGTAACTTTTCCCTTTCACTTCTATGTAGCATATGTAAATGTGATTACTTCTACTCAAATTATGACCACTGACAGCCATCAGAAAGCCATGACGCCGGTAATTTTCTTTTCCGTCCCACTTTAGGAGAAAATACCTTTTATAAATTTTAAAATGGTCAACATCAAATCGGTTATGGTTAGTGCTAGCTGGTAGCATTTTATGTAATACTTTCTCATTAATACGCTGCTAAAACGTGGAAAGGCGACAATCTAACATTTTAATATTTTACGAGTATTGTACATGGGGCACATAAAGCTAAAATGAGACATGACTATTAGCAAACAATTGTGACAAAATTGAGTAAAATAAAAGCTGTGTAACACTATTTTGTTTTAATTAAGCTTAACGTTTAAGCCAAAATTTTCAATTAAACCTATAAGCAAAATACATTAACGGAAGTTCCTTTTTTTACTTAAACATAAATTATCGATTATAATCTACACGTATATTAGAAAGGCTATTCATATTTGTCTGAATTCCACGGAAATGAACATTGGAATCAACAAGACACACAATCTCATTTACAATCAACCTGAATACCTTTGGAGTAACTATTTATATGTCACATTTTTAAGCGGACATGACGCAACTTGACACAATGAATTTATTTTATCTCTTGACGCTCAATTAATTCCAACTTCAGCTCTCTCTTTCTCTCTCTCTCGCACCACCCACTACAGATGGTGCAAAGGAATAATCAATTTTGCAAACAAAGAAGACAAGGCAAATACAATGGTACTTGACAATTTCCACAGTCACAATCTCATACTAGAATATTTAAATTCTAAATTCTTTTGAGAACTCCCAAATTAACATCTCCTATCAGTCGTTAGAATTACTGCCCAACTAAATGTGTCTTAGAACAGTTACAATTACTGATTAATGAAAATTATTTTGAACTAATCAAAATCATTTCGTATCAGAGGAAACGTTTATGGTAACAAAACTTATTATTTAGAGTTAAAATCTATATAAAAAAAAATTGAATTTTGACATCTTGAATTCAAATTATGTTTTTCGCAGGAACGAATTGCAATAGGACCCTAATAGTTGTGTCTCTTGTTTCAACAAATTTAATGAAAAGGAAATAGAGAAAAAATTTGCACCCGTCACATTATAACTGGTAGTTTTCTAGATTAGGTAATTCGAGGTAGATCCATTTAAAAAGAAATGGTGATTAAAACGCAGTAATAAAGATGTCACGGTTAATTATGACCAGTTTAAACCCGTACACTTATCATAACAATTATATTTACAGCGTATACCGTTATGGTATTTTAATTTCTTATCAACCTTCAATGGTGGAAATTAGTAATCTGGAAATTTTGCATTTAGATGAAGTTTTTGCTATTAAGTTTATCTGTATACTATGTTTTTTTTCCTGAAAAAAACTTGACTTTGCTCAAAAAACCCTTTTTCTAATATAAAATCTGCTTGAGTTAAGCCTCGAATGAACGTAGGCGGTTTGTAAGCATGACGATGAAAATTAATCTCTCTAAATAAATATTAAAAACATCGAGTTAAAAACATTCTCGTCGTCATGGTAATCTGAAAAATCAGACCAGCGTCAACTTTGGTCAAGTGAGGAAAATAAGCAGTTCGTGATTCCTCGGGGAAAAAAAAGATTAATAGTTCTGGACCTTCATTGGGGAAAATTTGCTCGATAGATTGAAAAAATAAATACCTAGCATAAAATGTAAAAAATATTAATGCCATGAAATTAACTGTCAATTCTTTTGCTGAAGGGTAGACCGGGGCACATTTACGCAGTGCCCTTTTTTCAAAACGAATTATAATTGGAGAGCCAACAATCGTAACAGATTGATGCTGCTTCCTAGCAAATATCCTCACAAGTTTTTTAACATCAGTCGAGCTTCGGTCTAGCTTGCAGTAAGAATAATATATTTTCTATCAAGTCGAGTAAATTTTGAGTTGAACGTTCTGAAGCATACTGTGAAAGAATAACACTTTGTTAAGACAGAACAAATATATGAAAATTAACAGAATTTATCCTTTTTTGAGAATTTTATTTCTATAAACTAATTTTTTTTTTTTTTTTTTTTTTTTTTTTTTTTTTTTTTTTGCACGGTTAAAATAAATTCATACTTGGCGACGGGGCAAGTTTGCGCGTTGACGTCTGAGCACCTTTGCGCACGTTCTTACTGCGTATTACTTTAAACGTGACCTGACTTTTTTTTTTCACTCCGAACTGCCTGAAAATTTTTTAGTATTTTTAGGCTATTTAGTTTTGAAAATCACCATTTAATTTTCAATTGAGTTACGAATTCGCATCTTACAGCTTACAATCATGTAGTGCTGTCTTCATGCCCGCTCAGCTTTTACTTTATACACTATTCAGTCTTTAATAAATTTGCTTTATTTTAACGGGTAAGACATAATGTTCAAAACACTAACAGAACCACGTTAGGTGTCAAAATAAATCTGCGTGAACGTGGCCCGTGTCCGGGGCAAGTTTACGCAACTGACTTGGACTCAAAAAAAAATTTTTTAACGGTTAAAAACACAAACTGAGCAAAAACTGAATGTACCAATTTTAACTCCATTAACTGCTTTATAAAGCCGCATTGTCTAAAATTTCCTAAGTTAAAATATAAAAGTTAGAAAACTCATTGAAAAAAATCCGCATAAATGTGTCCCAGTCTACCATATTGTATACATACTACCCTATTCTGTGGAAGTCCTCCCCCCTCCCCCTCCCACTTCAAAACCCTTGATTTCGGCACATAATCTGAATCCTAGAGCAAAAGTTTTCTAACTTGTAAGGTCTATTATGAGCGATTCCCTGCTCTGTCAGAAAGTAACTTCTCGCAACGCTAGTGACTCGTCATATCTTTCTCAGTCTATTAAACCTCTTAATGTTTTCTTTTATGAATACATAGATTGAATGTGACATAATAACGTGATATCGAAATATACATACTGTATTTGAGGCATAACTCAAGATGAATGAGAATACTTCGGATTTCAATATTCGAGTCTCTATTTATTAAAATTCGTTATCCTGTCGAATTTAATAAAGTATTAAGATCCATTAGAAGTCAAAAATATTGTGAAAGCACTTATTTATTCTTTTTCCTACCTTTCGAACTATTTTGATTAGCAAAGCTGGTTAAAGCAGGTTTTTCCTTTGTAGCTTTGTAACCTTTAGCATCAAAAATTGAACCGTAAGGAAAAAAAATATTTTTTTCCCCCAACAAAGTATTTTCCTAATCTGCTTATCTTTTTCTTCCTTTTAGCTATTTAAAACTCATTTTAGTGCTTTTACTTTTTACTACCAATATATTGTTTTCTTTTACTTCGAAGTTTAACTTCGTCAGTAATGATTTGTTTATTAATTTTAATATTCTATTCTTTCTTTCTTTTTTTTTTTTGCCATGAAACCGCTTTTGTGAAATAAGCATCTTAACTAAATGTGTTATTAATAGTAGAACCTTTAAACCCTCTGTGGGTAAAATGGTTTTTCCTGGACACATACGGACCAGTTTTGCTGTTTTTTACTTTTGTGATCCGAGTTTCTTTCTGTCCTTTGGCTTTGCAGTCGCCAACAACTTTGAATGGAATAATGCAAATCGCTAAGGGGAAAAAATATTTGTTATTCAATTTCGCTGAGGCCCTATTAAAAGAAAAACTGATGACCGGAGTAATTACAAATAAGAAATCTTATTCATTGCTCAATAGTTAAATTCAAATTTTTGTGAGAAAAATCGTTCATTCAACTGATAAGTTTTGCATTTTTTTAGCATGCTTTGAAGATACTTTAGAAATTTTTTTAATTTAAATAATTTATTTATTTTTACAAATTAAGAATGAACTACAAGTTTTAATATTTTTGTTAATCTCTGATATTATTGATATTTATTTACTCACTATTTATTTTCTATTCAGATACTAATTTTCTTTTGTTAACTGATTCATATTCTATCTACTTTGATTTATATACTTGTTTATTTATTTACTTTGTAATGATAAAATGAAAATAATTTTAACTATATCGGAGTCCTTGAAACTATTTTTTAAATGAAAGCAGTAATGCATTAAAGTCTTGGGTAAAAGTGTATTAGCTTTACTAAAGCATTACTTCGAGTACGTATCACGTTTCTTATTTTATTTTATTTATTATTTTTATCATTATTTTTATTTACTGAAATGCACAGGGGAAAAAACGCGACAATTGAGTCAAAACTAGCTGCGGTTTGATGTTTGTACGTTGTAGAACGGGAGCAATACAACGAAAACAAGTTTTTCTAAATAAAAATTGAAACAGAGAATCACTATGTCGACAAACATAAATTCTCCGTTGCAAAGGGAAAACCACTGTGGCGATAACTTATTCCCAAATCGCACTCGATTCAAAGCAAGATATATTTGGTTCTGTTTAACTTAGCACGACCTTTCGATTTTGTTATCAGTTAACTACTCTAATTCTGACTGTTTATAAAATATTAATTTTTTGCTAACACACAGTTTCTATACCCTAATTTCAGAATAGATAGACCGAAAGTAAACAAACAGTTTGCCAGAAAGTCTGCCACTATGGCCACTTTTGGGTATTTCCTCTAGAATATAAAAACACATTATCTAATGTTGTTTTCATTGTTGTTGTCGTGTGCCAGCCAGGCTGACAATTTGGGGTGCGCTGCTTCACTTTTCCAACTGTTCCGTAAATTGGTGTGAAGTCCGGTTTCCACAGTACACACATGCCACAAGTACACGTTTATAGGGTGGGCAACCATTCACAGCATAACAACACATTCACACGAAGAAAAGACAAGGACAGGAGAGAAAAAGCACATCCATGCCTGAGTCGGGTTCGAACCCGGATCAAAAAACCTTCAAATAAAATTCGTAGTTCTGAAAGAAATGCTTATATTTTCATGAATATCAGCAATATTTTCTCGAAAGTACGTAAAATAATTGTGCGTAGTAAGGTATCTAAGTTCTGAAATTTACAGCTTATTCTCACCTATTTACGATGAACAATGATCAAAAAGCATTTTTGTTTTCCTCAATTTGTTGCTGGTCCCCTAAATGCATGGGTGATATAACTTTTAATGCAAAATGACAACTAGCATATGTTTTATTCAACAAAAGTTACGAAGCAATTGGTCTTTATTTTCTCGAGAAATCCTTAAAAATGTGAATTTTTGAAACAGTCCCAATACTTTTAGTCACATATTGTATACTAGGTTGGCTCAAAAAAATCGATTTCCTCATTTCGGAATCGCGTTATGTCTCAAAAGTTTTAGTTCGGTGTCCTTAATTGGGGAAAAATAATAAAAAAAAACTGAATTGACATCTTTAGTTGGCGCATTGGGCTGAAAGTTTGAAAAAAATATGCTAAAAATTGAATTTATAAAATACATGAAAATTGATTTTTTTATATATATTTTTATTCCGCAACAGCCATAAATTATCAGTATATAGCCTAGTTTGAACCTAAAAAACTATTTTATAGCTTTTACATAAGATCTTTCGTTTGCGCATACGCCTAAGATCTACGCTTAAATCTCCAACTCAATCTAAGGCGTATGCGCAAACTAAAGATCTTATGCAAAAGCTATAAACATTTTTTAGGTTCAAATTACGCTATATACTGACAACTTATGGCTGTTGAATTATGAAAAAATACAAAAAATGTTTTTTTAAATTATTTTCTGAAAATTTCAATTTTTCACATTTTTTTCTAACTTTCAGCCTCATGCGCGAACTGAAGATGTCAACTTAGAATTTTTTTTTATTATTTTTCTTCAATTGAGGACATCAAACTACAAGTTTTGAGAGGTAACGCGATTCCGAAATGAATAAATCGATTTTTTCGAACCACCCTAATATAAACCCGCAGGGGAGGGCACAGGGAGGGGAGGACACCTGTTGGCCCGTGCCCGATTCTGAAGGGGCCGGAGATTTTTAAAACAAGGGGTGAGATACATGTAGAGACCTAGGGGTAAACAATATGGAGGGGAGCCCGTAAAAGTCACTTGTGACGGGCCCCAAAATTTCTGTGCGCGCCCCTGTATACCCGTTATGTAAATAAACTTCATATTAAAAACTATTCCTATTTTAATTAACTGCTCATCAAAATGCTCACCGATTATTTAAACAAAAGCAACAGAACACATTTAGAATTCATTTTTCCCTACTGTACACTTTTCTGAATAAAACTACAAGCTTTCGCGTAGCAAAACGATTTTACTTTTCCCATTCCTGATCCTTTGCTGGTTTCAGCACTATTTTCACATATACAAAATCCATGTATTCTCTAGCATCAACACATCTTTCCGTTTCAGTCTTGTTTGTGGTTTAGAGCTTGTTTTATATTTTGAGGGAGCAAGTAAATATTTTTGCTTCCATCAATCTCAGCAAACGGAAAACATCGACTTTTTTATCCATTAATCTTCAAAATTTGTTTTCAAGGTATCGTGCGAATAAATTATTTACGACAAATAAAATATATTTTCCCGGATTTTATACTTCATATACGAATTATGTAATAACTCACTGCTAGATATCACATTTGTTTTGTGCATGATTAATAAAACTGACCCGTTTATGAAACGTGCGCACTGGTTGTATTAAAATCATCAGGGGTTAATGAAACTGTTAGCTATCGTAATATTACATTTGTTTAGTCTTCAGATATTTTCTTAATTAGGTTTTATTTTTCAAAATAGCATTTTTAAAAAATCCCTCTTTATTAGAGCAAACCTATCAGCGAATAACGCCCAATAATGAATGAACAGTTTGTAAGTTTTATTGAAAAATATGTTTCAAAAGTTTTTATTAGAAGTATTGATGTAGCGTCGACCGCCTTGTCTAGTGATTAGAGAAATCTGACTGCGGATGGGTAGGTCATGGGTTCGATTCCCGGCTCTGGCAGGGATGTACTTTCTCCCTCCTGTGTTTGTCCTTTTCTGTATGAATGTGTTGTGCTGTGAATGGTAGCCTTCCCTATAAACGGGTCCCTATGGCATGTGCGTACTGTGGAAGTTGGACTTCACGCCAAATTACGGTACAGTTATAAAAATGATGCAGTGCTCCCCAAAGGACCAGCCAAATTGGCACAAGACAACAACAACATTGTATTTAGTCGCTTCCTTCTATACATTTACAAAAGGAAACTGACTAGAAAATGCTGTGCTTGTCCTCACTGGTTAAGATGAATTCTAGCAGTAACGGAAGGACAGTTTTACAAAAAAAATCGATTTATTTTTGTCTGTGAGAGTATCAAAATACATAATTTTTGAAAAACTGATGCATAGACTTTTATACACAACCTAGTAAGTTGCTGAAAATCTGAAGCTGAGAATTTTTTGTTAGTAACTTTTTTTTAAATCAAATTTAAAAAACAGTAACGGAAGGACATTTTTGCGACATGATTTTCACACTATCATGTTCTTCCCAAAAGTTCAGCTAAACTATAAAAGGAAAAATTATGTAAAAATTAAAGCACATACAGGAGTGTTCACTCATTACAATTCCATTCCCAGGTTTAAAAAATAATTATTTTAAGCATATAAATTATGTATTTGTTTAGGGTATCAGAAGGACAGTAACGGAAGGACAAGAAGTTCAAAGCAATTAAACTTGGAAAATTTCAACTTACAAACATTTAATGAGCTAATACAGCAGTCTGAAACAATCATATATGATGCCTGAGCCATCTGTTACAATTGTGAATTCTTTAAATACTCAATAATTTTAGCATAGTCCATAGAACATTTATCTTCTTTCTCAGCAAACACGAAGATCATTCCCACATTATTATGCATTCTCAGACAAGTTATTTTTATTCCTTCATCTTTTATATGAAGTGTCTGTCCAACATTGCTCTTTGTTAATTTCTTTCCCTTCCGTCCAACTAATAAAACTTGTACAAACGTTAATGAACCCTTTGGCATATTCTTTGGCATATTCTTCCCATTTGGTGTTTTTGATTCAGCAGTATCTTCATTTTTAACATTATTTATAACTGAGAGTTTGTTGACTTTGAAGTGAAATCTCGTTCGATTTGTTGAAGCACTTACTATATTCAATAATATTACTTGTTACAGGATTCAAATACAATGCCCACAATAGTGCATATTTTGTGTGTCAGGATGAGAATGGATCTTTTTGTATTCTTTTTTCTCCATCTTTTTGAAAGTTGATCTATGAATTTACTCTTCGCAGTGCGTTTAACCGTTAAATCAATGCTCTCAACAGTCCTTTCTTGTGACATGTGGCAACAAATCTGAGAGCAGTTTCAATATTGAATTGTTCCAATATAAATTTCCATTTTTTAAGCGTATCTTTCTGCTTGAATAGGCTTGTCATATCACAAACATGTCATACCAAAATAATTTTCACACGCTTAGGAGTTTTTAAGTGTAATTTTCATGAGTTTCATCACATATAATAGAAGAAATAAAATCACGAAACATTTCTCTTAAAAAATAAATGAAAGTTTATTTTTTAAATAAAAGCACACATAACTTTTGTTCAAATATTACTTATATATGTTTAAAATGTGACTATTACTTTAAACAATAGTTTGTTTTATACTAGCATTCTAAAATTTTACCCTGCATCTGCTTATAGTTAAATGTTCTTCCGTTATCGTATTTTTTGTCCTTCCGTTACCATTAAAAACCGTATAAATTAAATCTCCATTAAAATTATAACTATGCCTCTTTGACGAGGTTCTGCTTTGGATTAAAAAAAAACATTAGTTTTTATACCCAATAGGTTCTTGGTGAACTAACTGAGATGCAGTATTTTGGTAACGGAAGGACATCAAATTGTCACCTTAGTAATGGACCTATTTCATGGTTGAAAAATAAGAAATTTTAAATTACTTACCAAAAGGTTTAACTTGACATTCAAAAGATAAAAGTAAACCTAACTATTATATGCTGATAACAAGTTTATTGAAATTACATTACGTAACAAAAAAGAAGTTTTTTGCTCTGTAAAAATTCAAAGAGATTTTTCTGGAAGTCATCAAACTATTTGGAAAAAACAGGTTAAGATTCAAGAAGTTCATTTAATTCTGAAGAGAATGGTATATGGCAAGTGACAGAATAGTAAGTTTTAAAATTCAAGTGTTATGCTGCCTTTTTCCTGGGATTCACCTTAAATGTTACTCATTTACTGGGTAGGGGCACGTTTTTTCATTTTAACCTTCCAAAACACCTGATGTAGAACTTGCAGAAAATTTTTCAAATTTAAAGGAAAAAAATTGCATGGTATAATTTAAAATGTGTTTGCGATCGTGTTCCAAATACTACAGCTTTTAACGATGTCATGAATTTTTGAATATGAAATTGCGCTTAAGAGTGCTCATTCACTGGTCGGTCTACACTATTATATTACAGACAAAAGGTAATAATCTAATATGTAACGATAACGGGCATGCTTTAAAATTTTCTCTAATCCGCACTTTCCTTTCGGATTTAATCAGCAATGAATATGAAATTATCTGTATGTGTCGAAAAATATTGTATCAAATCTATTAGGAATGGATTTCCGAATCAGTTTGAAAAGTATCTTGAAAACGATTAGGCGCAATACAAAGAGACATTGTAACGTTGTTATCATCAACGTGGCAAGGAAGAGAATGAACGATGAGAAGAGCAAACTTGGGGGCTTGCTAGCTAACTTCGTATTGTATATACAATTTTTCAAATAAAATCATGAAATATATTTGAAAAATAACGAAAAGGTCTCAAAAAAGTAATAACATATTCTGTCAGCGTATGAACTTTCATTCAATAAATTTTATCTTTTAAAATTTTACCCATCAAAGGTTTGAAATTATCATTGTTAACAGCAATAAATTATAATATCTTTAAAATTTTAAACACATAGTTTTGCACAAATTTTCTTTTATACTGTACAATGTTGAACTTTCCAAACTTACATAAAGTAAATTTTCAAGACGATTTCAAAAAAAAAGTCTCGAAAAATAAAGAATGCCCTTGTTTTAAGTTGAACTTTCAGATCTTGAGGAAAAAAATAACGACATTGAAATAAAATAAAACTCTGTTTGAAATTCAGTTCTGCCAACATTTTTTTCACTGAAATCGATTAAACGAACTTGAATTTACTGAACTATTAAAGGTCTTCAAACATTCCTGTTTAAAAATCACTCACAAATTTAGCGAAAAAAAAAATTGAAGAATAGCAAGTAAAAATAGCATTTTCAGGAACAATGCATACTTTCCCTCTTTTTTACTTTCTTCTATATCTAATATATAGAAGAAAGTATTGGATTCGTGCAAATTTTCGAATTTCGAATTTTGACGGATTCGAACGTTTTGAGGTGTTCTGAGTCCATTTCGACTATTTTTGGAAAATGTCTGTCTGTCTGTGTGTGTGTATGTATGTGTGTGTGTATGTATGTATGTGTGTGTGTGTGTGTCACGTCTGTGTGTGACCAGTTTTTTGTGGCCGCTCTACAGCAAAAACTACCGCACGAAATCGAACGAAATTTGGTACACATATGTGCCCCTATGTGAACTTGTGCCCATTGGTTTTTGGCGCGAATTCCTCCAAGGGGGGTGGAGCAATGGGACGTTTTTTGAGTTACGCGTGCTTGCTATTCCTCAGGAAGTAACGGGCGGAATCAAACAAAATTTGGACCATATGTTGCCATTAACAGGAACAGGTGCTGATTCAATTTTGGTGGCAATAACTCAAACGGGGGTTGAGCTATAGAACGTTTTTTGTCGTCCATTGTGACTGCTGTATCTCAAGAAATAATGAACGGAATGAAAGAAAAATTTATCGGCAAGTAGACCTTAGTGGGTATAAGAGCTGATTTTATTTTGGTGTCAAAAGCTGAAAAGGGGGTGGCGCAATCGAATGTTCTTTTTTTTCATTGTGAGTGCCATTTCTCAAGAAGTAATGCTACGTTCTGGATGAAATTTGAAATAAATGTGAATCTATTTCTAAATAGGCGTTGTTTCAATTTTGGCGCCAATCGCTCCATGGGGGTCTGATTTTTTTTTTGTGTTAATAAAAATAGCTTTATAAATGCAACAATAAGAAAGATAAATTACAATACTCTCGTCTGCTTATTTCACGTGATTTTAATTTTCGGGAGATAATCGGAAATGTTATCGCAATGATTTAAAATTAATAACTGTTGCCATTTTATGTTTGTTAACAAATAAAACATCTAATTAATTCAAGCAAGGCTTTTAAAATAACTTTCAAGTCGTTCTTTGCTTTGCTTTTGCGGGAATTCAGGAATTCGGACGGTCGTCAAGTTTTTTTTTTTTTTTTTGCTGGGAATATTGCATTCTTTTCAAGCATAGGGATTGATCAGAATTCACAAGAAAGATATAGAAGAAAGTTTCGTGATGGCCACAACATACTAGTTAATTGAAAAATTAAATCCTTTACAATTAATAGCAAATATTTCCTACCATGTAAAGTGTGAACTGATATTCTACGGTTAAGACGCAATCATATAACTGATTTTTTAAAATAACTTAATATTTTCTTCTTTTATCACTCTTCCTATTCTCTAACTATTCTCCAAAATATCGGGCACAACTTGGCCTTCTTCTCCCCATTAATTCCAAAACAATGTTCTCTAATAGTGCGTTTTCAAAGGAATTGCAATCAGCCGGCTTAGAGTCGGGAATAGGAATTTCTGATACCACTCACCTGAGCTGCATCCTGCATTTAAGTAATACTACCTCTGAACTATCCCATTTTTTTCTTGGTAAGGTGCATTTTGAAAGTTCTACCCGCAATGATGTTTTTCTCCCTGCACGGGGATTTTTCTTATCGCGGTTTGTAAATACCTGCAACTCCTACTGGGAAACTCCTTCCTAAGAAACCACAGTGCTTTTTCTCTTTCCGGACAACTAGTTTTTCGCTTACTTTTTACTTAATTATTAGTTCATTGATCATAGCAAGGCAAAGTTGGGAAAAGCAAGGCAAACAGTGGACCTGATCATAAGAGACCTTGCCTTTTATAGATATAGGGTGTCCTGAAAAAAACTAATTGTTTTCAAAAATTTATAACAGGAGAACTGTTAATGATAAAAAAAACTAGTTCTTGCAGAAAATTCATCTGATGGCCGCTAAATTTTTTCCCTCAGAGTTCTAAATTTTAGTTCAAAAATTTTTCAGTAGATGGGGCGGCACATAGTAAGCTGGTAAGCCAAAAAAGAATAATTGAAATTCACCGATTTTTCTTCCGATTACGACATGGGATTACTGCCGACGATTGTTTAAAAATATTGATTTGTTCTTTTATTCATTATTTTCGAAAAATTATGATGTAATTTTCTATCTTTTTTTTTTTTTTTTTTTGATTTACTGCTTACTATCTGCAGCGCCATCTATTGGAAAATTTTTCAACTAAAATTTGGAACTCAAGGGGAAAAAAATTTACGGCCCACCACATGAATTTTCTTCAATAATTATTATTTTATCATTTACCGTTTTCCTTTTATAAATCTTTGAAAACAGTCAGTCTTTTTCAGGACACCCTGTATTACTTGCAAGGATTAGCAATGAGGTATAAAAAATAAAGGTTCTGGGAGGTTTATCCCTCAAAGCAGGTTTATCCTTGCTGCATCTCAGCTACAATTGAAAATATACTAAAGCACATTTAGAGTTGGCTCCTATTTTCCTTAAAAAACGTATTTCAAAGATTTCTTAGAGCTGCTCTTTGAAAAGAAATATTTCTATTAATGTACTTTAAACCATTATGGAGCCAGAAATATATTCCTAATTATTGTAAAAGTACTTGTAGTTGGTGTCATTCAACAACAAAAATGTATTTTTGATTTAAAATTAGAAATATTGATAAATAGAAAATTAAAAGTAAACTTTTGTGTAGTATTTGCTTTACTTAAACCGCTGTTTTTAAGATCCTGCAAAATAATTTCATGACTCCGCTTTCATCAGCTCCCTATTAAATTTACCCGAGCTCTAGTTTTGTTGTCCTTTCCAATCCTTCTCTTTGAATTATTTTTTGCCAATCTCAAGCGTCCTTTATTTATTCTTTGATATCTTTTTCTCTATGCCAGATATAGTTTTTTCGCGTTATATTCAAAGTTGGCATGATATAGATGCAATTATTTAATTTTCTCCTTTTCCGATGAAAGGGTTTCTTGTGTTAATATTGACTTCGCTTAGTGGCCCTTCAAGTACGACGTTCATTTTTATGCTTTTTTTTTTTTTTTGTAATTTAAATAATTCATTAAGTTCACATGGTATAAGCTGAGTTAATATATTAAATACTTTGAGGTCTCTTCGGGATTTTTTCTATAAACGAAGTAGTTCCCTAATCTACGAGTTTTTGTGCGTATAAGGCATAATACAAAAACGGCATGCCGTCAAGTTTTGTGAACAAGGTTCGTAAAGGATATAATTGCGCATCTCCGTTTTTGGTTACGAACGGATGTTCTAAAAGGCTATTTACTCCTTTTTAAAATTATTTATTTAGTGACAAATCAGGGCTAGTTTCAATGCAAACTAAAGAAACGGCATAACTTGGCCGCCATTTGACCATTAATAGACACGTTTCACCTCCAGTTATTTGTCGCCACCTTGACGATATGTTGCCTAGTTGAAAACAAAAGAAATAAGTTGCCTATTCTCTTCTCGATTTGGCGATATTTAATGAAATTCCTGTATAACGAAAGCTGATATTGTAAATATTTGTAATATAAAAACTGTGTAAAAATGTGGAAGACTGTAAAGTCTTCTGCGTCGGTTAGCAACAAAGTTGTGGAGTAAAGGTACTTAAAATGATTTTCTGCTCACTCGAAGGTACTATTATATTGTCACGTTGTTTTAAGCATCCACTACAGATGAAAGCAGGTTTTATACCAACCAAACCAGCTATTTGGCTGCCAAGCCACAACAACCCCACTCTCAGCTCGAGAGAGGGTTTTTATACAGAACTTAGGAACATTCGAGAAGAACCAAGATTATTTACATATATAACAGGAAATATTCAACGTTGTTTAGAACAAATAAACAGATTACAGAACTCACGTGTTTCGGGGTTTCAAGGAACCCCTTTTTCAATTCAAAGGTGTGATCTTCTAATTTACATATTTCTACAACTTGTAGAAAGGAAAGAAAGTAAAAGAGGAAGGAAAGTAAAGCGACACTCTGGGGCCCGAACTCACAAGCTTTGGGCTATCAGTCCAGTGCTCTAACCATTCGGCCAGCCGGGCGCTCTCTTGCAGTGCGCAGTACGACAATATTGTTTATTTGTTTCACACACAACGTTTAGTGATTGTTGTTGCAATTTCATTTCTCGGACGATAAAAAAAGTATCAAATTTCTTCTTTTTTTAGTTTGAAAGGACCATCCCATACATTTAGCTCGTTGTACAGATTTAGAAAAGAGTTTTAAAAAATACGTTTGTGGCAGTAAGAAGCAAAGGATGTAAGTGAACCTTTTAAAGTTTTGAGGAAAACGCATTTCAAGTTCAGATCCCAGGCAGACTTTTATTACATTTTATTTTTTCTGAATCCTGCTGCATAGAAGTACCTACCAGGGATACTAGTTCTATCTCTTGTCCGAGACAGAGGAGATTTTCTCCTACCATTTGAACAGGCTATCCCAAAATTTTAAATTTTGGCACTTAGAACCCTTTGCTTTTCATTGTTTCATTTAAGAAATAATGATTTATATTTAGTGATAAAAAACGATAACATACGAGTGATGCGTCCTAGTGGAAATCTTTCAAGGGAGAGGGGTAAGGTTTTCAAGTCAAAAAATACACTTTTTCTGCGAATTTGTTTTAGAAAAATGGTTTGATTAAATTTATTAAAACCTTTTATGCATTGTTATATATAGTTTTAAGAATATTCTGTAAAGTTTTTGTCAAAAAATAACCACAGACAAGCCGATGACAGAGCTCTTCCCAGAGCGCCTTTGAAAAAAGACGACTTGCTGTGTTCACTGTATCTCAACTGACAATTATCTGAAATAAAAAATTATCTGAATTTAGTCAAAGTATTAATAAATCCTCCCCCGTACGGTCTCATATTTTTTCGCCAAATTTAAAATTTTTGGCGACTATTTTGAGTAAAAGGGTTTTTTTCCACTAAAAATTTCGCTATTTTGTATGTAAAAAACCCATTTAAAGAAAATAAAATTCGAAAACTTTTTTTTTTTTGTATGCAGAATGTGTGTATTTATTTTGAAATGAATCGGACTTTTAGTTTTAAAATGGGAGTGAACACAGACTTTTAAAAAGTGGGTTTGAGAAAATGTGCTTTGAGTTTTAGATGCTAAAAACCATCAATTCCAGTTCCTTAGAGTACAGTCTCTGTAGCAGCTTCTATGTCCTCAGACCCTTTTTTTTCTTTTGATATTTATTTAATTATATTTAACTAGTTCCAAGGCACTGAGGTTCCTAGCGTCCGAAACTGTCGGAACAGCAGCAGAAGTTTACAGCTGTCGGAGCTACAGCATGAAGGAGCAGAAACTAAATACTCAATAATTTTCAGAATTTTACTTAGATCGACTTGAAGTTTTGGGAGCATATTTTTGAAATGTTCAACAACAAAAAAAGATGAAAAAGAAAAAATGAAAAAGCAAATTGAAAGTGCAAAACCCTCTCCCTCCCTTAAAGTGAACCTCGAGGCGGATGATTGACTAAAAGACAGAATTAGAAGAACAGAGAAATAGACTTTCAAGTACCCATGTTCCCCCATCTCATAAACCTACTTTTTAAAAAAAAATCAGATTTTTTAATATATTTTCAATTAGCTCATTTATTTCGAAAAAAAAATTCAGCGTTATAGTTACAGATTATTTGGAGATTATTTTAATTTCCATAACTTCTGTTAGGAAATGAAACAAAAACACGTGAAATAAATTTATGATTATCATAAGATTGACTTTTGAAAAGGGAAACAGAAGCTCTATGAGCCTTTAATTACCATTTTCAAATAAAAATGTTTAGAATGCTGTGATACATTTCTGTTAAACTTTGATTACATGCTCTGGATTAAGTGCATTTTTAACACACGTTTTTCATTCTATTAATAATTTGGTTTCCTAGCTCTTTTAACCTTCAAAAATAACCGTGATGATTAAAAAAAGGAGCAAATGTAAAAGGTTTGAAAATCTCAACAACAGTTTATATCATATCAATTTCCCCTATACACTCAGTCTCATTATTTCTAGAAGATTCACTGATGACCTTTAAACCTTTAAAAATTTTCCCATCAGATGTAAAAATTATCCAATAGTAATCAGTGCTAATGTCTATACCCATGTAAGCAATATAGGTTAACATGGACTTTCATATGAAGAACTTTGATCGCCATATTTCTGGAAAAAAAATTTGCTTACAAAGTTGAGAAGGTTGAAAACCTTAGTATCATCGTCTACTGTAATCGCAGATAACCGTCTAGATGTTCGCACCAATATGTTGGTATCCGGTTTTTTGTTCTAGAAATAGATAAACAAGCGAAAAGTCTTTTTTTATCTTGTTGCTGTCTGAATACATATGTACATTTAGAGAAAAAAATGGTGCAATCTTGGAAAAAATTGGCCTTGAAAATTTCCAGGAAGCTTGGACGGACTCTGACTTTTGAAAAAAAAAACTGCTTCGGTGCATCTTTCAGAGGTCTAATGTCAATGCAAGATAGTCGGGATAGTTTCAAATAATTTTGAAACACGAAGAAAAATATTGGCGAAAAATAATTTCTTTTCAGTTATCCATGGATACTCATAGAAAGGGTTGCTTTCCCTGAGGACCATGCGAAGACCTTGCAACTCATTTATGTCCTCCTTAGTTTATGTTTTTTTTTAAAAAAGATAGATTTCTGGTTTAATGTTACAGATTTAAATATGTAGACTAATTTGAACTATTAAAACGGCAATTTTAAAAATTAATTACAAAATATTTTGGATACTTAGGTTTCAAAAAGTAGTTTTTAATATAAATTCATTCAATACATCAAATATAAATCTTTAAAATATATCCTCGAAGTTTTCTGAACTTAGTCATTATGAGGGCATAGTTCAGAATATATCTTGGAAAAATATATATGAAAAATGTGCTGCAGAAAGAGATGTGGACAAATATTTTTTTTAGAATTCATCGTAACTTTTAAAAGCTATTAAGAGAGAAAATAAAACGTATTCTTTAAAAAAGTCTAATTAAACTGCTTTATATTTCAAAAAACTCCATTGACTTTTAAGACTATGAACGTGCCGTGATGTAAAAAGCTATTGCACGGAAAAGTCAACCCTTTGCTCCACACGTGACGGTTAAAATATTTCATTAAAAAATAATAATTTCAAAAGGTAATGACGAAATTTTTAGCTTAAGAAATCGCACATACAGTGCTGGCCAAATTATTAGACTAAAACTGTTTTAAAAGCAAATTCTTTATTGATTACATAACTATATACATATTAACGAACAGTAAAATAATTATCTAATATTTAGTATGCATTCTCTTGTTCTTGATGAGTATTTTAAGTCTTTTTGGCATACTTTTCACAAGATTTACACCGTTCCTTAACTTTTTAAAAAAGGAGGTAAAAAATTGTTTATACTCACTATTATATATACTCACATACACATACTCATTAATTACCTAAAACTAACTTTAAATATAACAGAACACACTAATAATAAGAGCTAGTGAACTGTTTAAGCTGATTGAGGTTATGTTCCTGGTAGGTAGATAAACAAAGAACATAAACAAAGTAGACAGTGCTGCCACCTGCAAACATTAAATTATGCTAAAATAACGTAATAATCAGTGTACAGTATGTACTGTACTTTAACAGTAAAATAAATAGTATTTTAGTAAAAATAATGTACAAAAAACAAAAAAAAAAAACTCTTTAGTCTAAAAATTTGGCCAGCACTGTAAGTTTGTAATTTGTTAAGAAGGAAAAATTTGTTCACATGTTTTTTAAAGTATTATTTTTAATGAAATATATGAGGCGTCACGTGTGGGACAAAATGACCAGTTTCCAGGGAATGAACAGACACAATAACTTGAATTTTAAATATTTGCTGAAAACGTTCACTCGTCATTTTGTTATTTTACTTCAATCAGCAATTTAAGGAAAACAATTCAATGTCAAATTTTTATATTACAGTCGAGCCCGCTTAATTTACTAGCCAATACTCAATGAAAAAATACTCTAGGTTTGATGTGATGAAAATTTATTAGATTAAGAGGAATATTCTTATCACAAATTTTCCAATAACTCGACTGTAATCCTTCACTATAAACATACTAGAGTTGCATTCGTAAACGATAAAAGATTTGCTTTTTTCGAGTGTCTTAAATTCCGTAAGCTCATTTTATGTTTTACTAAAAAGGGTGTCCCTTGTAGCCCCGAAACACGTGTTTGCAACCTTTTAGCAAATTTGCTCATCTATAAAGTTAGTTTTAAATTTAATTTATGTTCAAATCCTTTCTTTCGGGGAGGAAACTTTTTAAATGACCTTTTCTATTTACAAATAACTTTTCTTAGCTATTAAAACTTAGTAAAAATGTACTGCATTATTAATTTACGATACGTTATTTTTCTCATGTACAAAATGAAATTTATCATCAAAATGAAACCATGAAAAAATATATTTTTGCTGCAATATAAGTGTTCTTATCCACTCACTGATATTATGTTGCTTTTATTACGTAGAATCACTTTCAATATTTCCCAGAGCATTAAGCTTGATGAACATTACTCGTTTTGAAGTAATATAGAAAAGGAATGTAGCGATTTGGATTCATTAAATGATAAGTTTAAATTATGCAGCTACACGGTCAGGCCATATGAAAACATCGCAGGAAATCTTTCTTCGGAAACAAAATGGAAATGCTCCGATAAAACGTCATTCAACTCTTTTGATTCATCAAGTTTTAACAAGGCGATATATTTAAAACAAAATGCTCTTAAAAAGATTTGAAAAATGTTGAACTCATTTCCTATGTATACAGAATTCTTAGAAATGGCATGTGATGTCGAATCTAAGAAATGGGCACAACTGCTTTCATTGATTCTAAAAGTTGTAGTTACTTTAGTGGCATTATATTAACATCAAAATGCGGTTGAATCTATCTTGGAATTTTGAAAGTAATTACTAAAAAACAACAAGTAAATCTTCTTTCAAACAACTTTAACCTACAATTCTCAGTAAAATAACTAGCACACACCGTTCTTACGCTATAGATAAAGAGTTGAACAAAATAAAAATTGCAATCCACCCCCCCCCCCCCCCTGTTTTTAGAAGATATGCTTATGAAACATCTGTCTTAGCTAAAATAAAATACAAACAACATCAAAATTTATACAACAAACATTAGAAAATAAATACATAATGCACTCTTTTTTAGTTATTCATAATCAATGATAAGTATATGTGAACCATAAATAGCGATAAAATCAACTTTACGCCTACAAAGGAATTTCCGTGTGTATCAAAACATATTTCATCAAAGCAATGTTTTCCACGCGAGTTAAATTCTGTTCCGTTTTCTTGCGAAATACTAGTGGAAAACATTTAGCAGAAATCGGCGGTAGAAGTACTGAAAAAAGTGTCAGATAAACGAAGTGACAGATGATTTTTAAAAACGCGGTGACAAGGGGTTAAGGTTGTTGAGCCATGTTTAAAGTGTTATTTTACGATTAAATAAACTAAAAAGTTGAGCGGGTTAAATGTTAAATAAATATCGTTCACGTGCAACCTCGCACCATGTTTTGGCAGTGAGACGTAATACGTTTTCTGCCTCGTGTACTGTTCACAAAAGTTTTGCCACGCGTCTGGTAGTAGTTAAACGGAAGTTGTTTAGTAATATATATGCGAAGATATAGGGTCGTTCTACGAGAAACGGTAATTTTGTCCAGCATGTGACGCTTCATACATTTTATTAAGTACTAGTTGTACCCGCACGGCTTTGTCCGTAGCAGAAACTAAAAGGTCATTTGGTTCGCCTGTATATTTACAAACAATAGATTATAAATTTCTCGCCAATTTACTATGTTCATTTGCTCGCCCATGTTACGGTTCTACGTTATACTAATTTGGCAATTTACTCGTCCACGTTATGGTAATTTTTCTCGGTAAAATGTTCTTAAAATTGAAATAGAAAAGGAATAAAATCGAATTTTCAAAAAATCGCTTTGAGGTCCACACCCTCATGCTAGTGATCCTACATATGGAGAGATTGGACAACGGCGTGCCGCTCTCCGCCATGTTTAGTCCAAGTGTTGTCCGCTCAAAATGCTGCGCTGTGTGAATTTCTAGCTTTCCAGCGGAATATAGGACATGAAATCTTCAAAGAACAGACTGATTTTTTTCTTTTCATCGTATTTTCATTAAAATGAGTGATCGCCAAGTCTGCCAATCCGGCGCCAATCGTTTCGTATCGTCATAGCGCTTACAAAGAAAAAAAAATTTCTCAAAAATTTGTTCATAAAGATAGAAAATAAATAGATATTTGTGATCTACACATTTCCTTTCATAACATAACAACAAACTTCTACTTTTTTCGATACAATGTACAGTGATATTTGGGGCAAAAAATGCATTATGGTCTACGGGGAGTGAGCATCTTTGGACATAATATGGCCGCCGTTCCGAAGTTGTCCAATCTCTCCGTATTTAGGATCTCTACCTCATGCTACAAACTAGTTGTGTGCCAAATTTTGTGAGAATCGTCCGAACGGTTTAGGCGCTATGTGCATCACAGAGACATCCCGACAGAGATCCGGACAGGTTTCCAGAGCCCAGACTTTATTATTTGTAAAGATGATAATTTAAAAGTGCAAGGGGGCGATTCTCAAGAAAATGTCCCGTGTGTAACGCTAAGGTTTTTTTTTTCCCCTAGCTAACCAAAGCCTTCAAAAAATAATTCTGTTGGGAAAATAATACATGTTTTAATATACTACCAAAGCATAACAGTTAATCCCATATTTAATTAATAGTTACTTGAATTAAATAAAAAACTTAGCGTTACGCTCCGGACATTTTTTCGAGAATCGCTCAATGTACAAAATTTTGTTGCTAAATAAATTTCTAATTTATGTATGACTTATTCAGAAAATAATTTCGTCACTGCCTTTTACGTTTTCTGCATCGTGTATAGCAGAAAAAAAAGTCTGCCTAGGGTCTGCTAGTAAATAAACGGAAGAGGTTACAAAATTCAGATTTTTAAAATGTCAAACATCTTTTATAATGTTTCTACCGTGAAAGAAATTAATTTCCCCATTTGAGACTCAAAATCAAAAATTGTAAAGAGCTATAAAAGTCGGTTTTTAATCAATTAAAATGTGATTATACATAGTTTACATATACATTATCAAAATCCAGATAATGCATATATATATATATGGATGGTGCATTATGTATGTATTTTTTTCTTGATTGAAAATTAAAAATATGGATTTTTATGTAACAGTTTGGGCATAAAAGCACTAGATTAAAAATCTTTAAATTTCAAAGTCGGCTTACAGAATCAGTAGAATTATTTCTTCTATTGAAAATGGCTTTCTGAAAGCCCTTTACTCTTTGTTTTTTTCTTCTTAAGTTCTATTCTTATCTTTTACTGAAATCCAGATTTTAAATTTTATTCTTCTAAAAAACACTTTTAAGAGAAAACGAAGAATTTTTGTGCAATTACATAACTTTGTTGACTTTTAATAATGTTGATTACTTCCTTAAAATGAAAAATATTCAAAAGCGTTTAATCACCGAAAAAGTAAGGATTAAGAAAATGGACTTTACAGGCAAAAGAATATATAACAATTTCTTTTGGACTCTTTGGCATGCTGTTATATATGTTGCATTGTTAAGTTAAGATGAAAGTTAGTAAGGTCTCTCTATTTACATTTGTTTCTCAAATCTCTGGAAAGAATCGCAGGTAACCAACAAGTTCATATAAATCGGAGTTTATTATTATCAAAAACCAAATGGTATATTCCAATGAAATAGGCTAAGAACAACATTATATTCTTAATTATCTTTAATTTAGATAGGTAATACAGTCGGATCCCGTCTTACGAGGTATGCGTTTCAAGACTCCTCGCGTAAGTCGAAATTTCGCGTTGAGGAAAAGTGTTGTGTGTGATTTTTTTATCAACCTACCCAATCATTTTAGACGTTTTTAAACACCTTTTAAACTGTTTTAGACCATTTTTAACCATCTTACCGTTTCTTACGCAAAGAGTTGAATTTTTACCGTATTTTTAAAAAATCAGCATTATTCAACATAAAATACTGTTACGAAGCACAAAATCAATGATCAATGGGAACGAGCGACATAAAAATAAAACACTACGGTATGTACAGCATGTAGTAATAATGAAACACGGCACTGTAAGATACAGAAGAGACAATAAGTTACATTCACTTAAAAATTGAAGATGATGATTTATGCTGCGCAGTCTGACCGTTATTATAACATTTACATCCATGGTAACTCCGCTCTTTCACTGTCTCTATAATCTACGAAACAAGAGCAGATTCCAATTTCATATTGTTTACATTTTGCTTTAACACTACTCTGCGAACTTCAAAACTAAGATCTGGGCTTATACGGATTGTTTTCTCTTGACTTTTAATTATACGTATGAAAGATTCACTCATACCTACTTATCGTGCTACCATTGAAACACTTTCTAGCTGTTCAATCGTATCAAGAATATTTACCCTTTCTTAAATTATCACAAACTTTCTCTTTTTGTTTCCATCTTTAAAATTAAGATGAAACAGAGCAACGTGCCTAGGTGCCACAATGTTTCATCACCTTTCATATTTAGAATAAATAAATGAAAAATGAGAAGTGGAGTGATACATATACGATACACATTAACAAAGCTATGTTTATAGTACGGTGTGTGGGAACTTGCACAGTCGGTGATACTAAAAGAATGAAAGTACATTTACGAAGTCAACGTTTAGTAGTCAATAACAAAGCCGAATAGAATTAGAATTACGATTCTTTTCCAAACATTTTAGTGTTGAGAGTGAGAAATTCGCTTTAGCTCTAAAATTCGTTGCTCCTAAAAAAAAATCGCGTTATAGCCATTTCGCGTAACTCAGATCGCGTTGTAGCGGAAGTCGACTTTCTGTTTATATTTCGTTAAAGAGAGAAAGAAATATAGTATTGTTTCCTCAATAAATGCTTTAGAGTTTTAACATGTAAAGAATACGATAACTGCTATTAAAAATGAAAGAGAGCAATTATTTTATTTCTCAAAAAAAGGTAGAATCTAAGTTAAAGATAAATCTAATATTGAATAAAAAAAGATAAATCTAATAATAAATAAAAATATAAATCTAATATTTTCCACATAAATGATCTATGCGATGTCTGATTGCGAGGGAAGGGAAAGAATGGCTCCAGTACCTAAGCCTTATCGAAAAGAATAACATTCCTGACTGAACCGGAAGGAGCAACGAGTTAATTGATAACACAAACATATTAAGTTGTTGGAATGCTTGTTCTCAAATTGGATTATGCCTCCATACCATTGAACATTAAATACTATACATTCTTTGAAAATAGATTGAACTCTTAATGCTCCTAAAATGCAATCGAGGCAGTTTAATAAATTTTCCGGTAAGGATACGAGCCTGTTGCCATTTCTATGAGTTAAACTAAACTCGGAGTCATTTGAACTAGCTAGAAATAAACCTCATTCGTGACATATTTCATTGTTCCTGACATTAAAATTGCAATATACGTCATTAGTATTAAATTAAGTTAAGGTACAATAATTTTCACTTTTTTTGATCATGCGAATAAGAAAATTCTTTTAACTTAATTTTAAGATATGATTAACCTTTCGAACATGCGATGTAATCAATATATATATATATATTATTCGCATTTCTAATAAACTATAGGAGATGCTGCAGTCTTTGTTTAATGGCGGCTGTAAGAGGGAAAACAAACAATGAAGAATTAAAATCTTCTAGGGCACCCTAGTCCTTCTCTATTGGATAGAAAAAACGCACCAAACAAAGCCACTTAAAGGTTAATAATCTAATCCCTCGCTGATTTAAGGCTGAACTCGATACAGCTTTTGCATATTCATCAGATGACTCATAAAAGATAAGAAGACTTCAAATTTGTTTTTCAGCAGTATTAACAAAAAAAAAAAAAAAGAAAAGAAAAGACGATTTGTCTTTGTTAGGAACATGGTCTTATTTGGCTCACCAACTTTACACATTGATACCCTGAACGCTTCACGGCACTCCTTGCCTCTTCCTATGGCACCCCTGGGTACCGCAGCACCCGATTTCAGAACCCCTGTCGTAACGTATAACCTGCTTTTAAGCTTAGTGAGTAACAGTAATTGTTCTTCGTGTTTTTGAAGATTACCTTTTTATTCATTTGAAATGAAACCCTTGTAGAGATTCTCGGCTTGCTAAAAAGAGACATGAAAATGTGGAACGAAATGTTTCACCTCTTCCGCAGTTTCTTGAAATATCCCAAGGTATCATGTTCGAACTCTAGAATTGCGAACAGCAAAACGATTAATGTAGATTCGCATGCACTTGACTAAAACTCACATTATGATTGCAAATAACTATCAGATTTTTCGTCAGGAAATTAGAAGTTAAGATTTAAAAAAAATCAAACAGAGGAAAACTTCTTTAAACAGCCTTAGAATTTTTTTTTTTTTTTACATATCACGGAATTTTTACTTAAGAGTGATTTAATAAAATATATAAAAACATGAAAAAAATCAAAATCACGTACTTAACATGTTAATATGTTTTTAAAATAGACTTCCTAATTATAACAACATGCATCATTCACAAACGATATTCCCATTTCTTTTAAATGAAGCAAACACAATAAATCAACTTGTTGGTATTCTTGTAACAGGAATAATTTACAGTTTATTTTTTCAACATTCTCTATTTTATTCTTTCTTTTGAAGTTTATTCCATGTATAAAATGGAGAACTTTGCAATACAAATTATATGTTTAATCAAATTAATTTATTCACTATTATAATCAGTGTTATTTCTTCAAGTATACTAGAAAACTAATGTTTTGCCATGATAAGTCATTTTTATTGCCAACCCCTATGCCTAACATTTCTAAGAAATAAATTAACTTTAACTAGGATGAAGACAAAAATGAAAACAAGTTAAACTTTTCTGTCATTGTCAAACCATCATAACTTGTTTCACAGACAACTGCAACCAAAATAAATTTTTTAATCTGAACTGGGATAAAATTTAAGTAATGTATACAAGTTTAAAATCTTTCATATTCTATTCAAGGTTTGGGTGAAAGCTTCATAATCATACCATTTCTTTTTCTCTTCATATTTTTTTCTGTAACAGTTTGTTTTTTACTATCTAATGACAATTTATATCAAAACTAAACCAGGTTTTTGCAAAACATCTAAACTTCCAAACAAACATTCTTCATTTACGCGACAGTATGTACATATTAAAAGTAGAAAATACTCTCTCTCTCTCTCTCCCATATATAAATATATATATATATATATATATATATATATATATATATATATATATATATATATATATATATATATATATATATATGTATGTATGTGTGTGTGTGTGTGTGTGTGTGTGTGTGTGTGTGTGTGTGTGTACATCAGTTTTTGAAAAAAATAGAGCAGATCTATCTATGAACTCGAAAAAACATATAACTTTTAAAATGTGATTTTAAATTTAGTTTAAAAGTTTTATTTGCTGCAAATTGTATAAAAACTAATTACAGTAGACTCGCTTCATAGCATTTGAAACTAAAATATAACGAATAGCGTTTTAAAAGAATTAAGGAAGTAGGAGTTGTTTAAAAAGAAACTCGTTTTAACAGTTTTATTCATAACCATCCCTATAAACTTCACATACGAGAATATTTTTGCACAAACTTTATTAGCTGGAACGTCATTTTAACAGATAACAATATCTGTTTAGCAATATCTAAAACAATGTTGTAACAAAATGAAATATTTCATGGCAGATCCTTTATGATTCTATTCTAAGTTGTCGAGATCAAAATTCCTAAATTTTGAGCCAGAGTAAAATGGTTTCGTCAAAACAGAAGATATATTGAATATCCATGCCTTCGCACGTTAAATTAAGATTTAAGATTCAATCTCGGTCTGTGTGTTATGTATGAAGAGCCCGATGTTAAGCCTATCGTTCGAAGGCACATATATCTAGCTTCACTTAAATTGACAGATGTGTCTCTTAAAGTCAAATTCTCTCCAATTTTTCCTCGATATGATATTTATTTCCAAAATTCTGCACTGGGCGTGAATAAGTTTATTTTTAGAAATATTTTGCTATGTTATCATTTTCTTATAAGAATAAATTTCTCTGAAAGTGATGAACCTTCCAACAGTTGTAGCAATGCACAGCTTTTTCTATTTTTATTTATTTTTCTATTTTTATTGAGCAATCACGATTGCTTATTGCTTTCATTTGACTGTTTTGGTGTGCTATCATTTTATTTTCCCGCCAGCACCCTCTGCAGCATCACCGTCGATCGACTCCTCATGATGCTGCTCCGATAGCGAAAACCGCCTCCACGTTGCATCCATATCCTACACACACGCGCATACATACACAACTACACACACACTTACACATACACCTACACACACACTTACACATACACCTACACACACATACACACACACCACCACCACATACACACGCATTCATACATACAGACACCTACACATACACACACACAAACACATACACAGTACACACACACATACACACAACTACCCACACATTCATGCCCGCACACAGACACAAACACATATGCCCACACACACATACACATACCCCGCCCCCACGCACATAAACACTCATACACAAAACTACCAACACTCATGCCTGCACACAGACACAAACACACATGCCTACACACACACATACCCCTACACACAAACACACATACTCCCCCCCCCCACACACACTCAAACACACACGCCTACATACACACACACACTCGTGATTGCGAAAAACCTAATTTGAATTTCAGATGACAAAATTCAAATTAATTTTATCTTTTTTAATTTTTATTTTCATTTTTGTTAACACAAAAAATTGATTTTGTGTACAAATTTATTTTAAACATTGCTTCAGATTTGGAAAACTCGTAAGCATTTTAATAATACCTGTTAAAACAATCTTTTTAAACTAGTTGGCGGTTATTTAGAGAAAAGGAATACGAATTATTGGAATACCATAAATAAACAACAAATAAATAATGAATCAAGCATTTACTTAAGATCTGCATAGCTCATCTTTTCACTTTTTCTCTCTTAACGCTTCTCTCCGGCACTGGTTTTATTTAAGTTTGTTAGAACGCAATCGTGTCTCTTATCGACTGTAAATTTATTAAACGTAGCATTTCCATTACCAGTTTATCGCAAATCCCAACAACAATTTGTCATGGATGGCGACTGAAACAATAAATTTTTCTGTTTTGTGACCGGAGTGAAACTAGCAAAAAAAGCAGTGCTTGACATTCTGCTTTTTTTCTTCAAAACAATAGTCAATTATCAGGGAAAAGCAATGAACTTATCTTAAAATAAGAAACGTTAAAATATGGACATACTTCAAGTGTCCCCTGTTCAGTTACTAGATATTGCATATCAGTTTTGTAAAATCAAATGATGAGAATCGATGTATTTCACCCAGACGACCCGAACTCGGTCCACGGCATATGAACGGAACCTATGAACGGAACCATACGGAACCTATGATTTTGTCCACTCGAAGCGTAAACGCAAAGAAATCGTAAGGATTAATAAGCAGTAAGTTACCAGTTTGAAGGTAATCTCAGCTACAGAGAGAAGACATTTGCCTCCAGCTCGGTTACTGACTAGTCCAGACGGATGACTCCACAACAAGGAACTGCATCAGTCTTTGTATGTCATGACCAGGCTGTCGGTGCATTGTATATAATCCTAACGATTCACTCTATAAGTTTTTTAATAATAATTTTTCTGTTACAAGTATTTTCTACGTTCACAATGACTTGTTCTTCTTCACAAGTTGTTTCTGTGTCCGCAGTAATTAATCTTCATTATAAATTGGCTTTTATATTCATCAGAGTCCCGCGTTTTGAGATTTTCGTGTATTCCTTTACTATTTTCAATTGTCATACGTTTGCTCTGTTATTACTAGGTTTTCCCGACTACAATAAAGAAGAATTCTAACAGAAAAGTAATGCTCGTTTTAAGCTACCCTATTTTCACGAAGATACTTTTTGCTCTTTACACGTGAGTGTATGATCTCAGCTACAATGAGAGGAAATCTGCCTCCAGCTCGATTATTCACTAATCCAGACTAATGATTACATAACGTCCTTTTAAAAGATCGTCTTATTTTCATTTCGAGGGATATTCTACGTTATTTAAAACTGACTTTCATGGTCTTTTTAAACTCGTTGTGAATAATCCCTATTTTCTTTAAAGGTGTATCACGTAGTTTTTGTTTGACAGCTACTCAGTATGTTCGTAAAAATTGGTCTCCGTGCTGAGAGTCCTGAATATTCATAACTTTTCTCTCATAAAATTAATTACCTAGACCAAGTAAACGACGAAAAATATACACTACACATAAATTTTTACCATTTTTCTAAAACATAAAATTGAAAAATATGAGAAAAATTGAACACGAGACAGACAAAATGTTGAAAATAAATATCTAGACATGATTTGTTGCTCAATAACCGTCCCTACAATTTCTTTACAAGATGTAGTTTTTCTTTTCCGGTAGCTTCGCTTAAAACTTTCTTTAACTTCTTTTGTTCTTTACGGGTCATCTAATCCTAATCCAATAGTAGTCTGTGTCTGCTGTTGACATTTATACCGTTGTGTACATGAGAAGAGCAACAGAATTTCAATTCCTGTGTTTGCGGGACAGCCTCGGGATACTAAAAAGGAACCCCATGAATTGGAAAAGAATTTATAGATGTAACAAATTGTAGTTAGAGAACCACTAATTGCACAGTCACCAGAATCCTAGAAATGAGTTGGTTTTTTTCCTAGACAAAAGCCACCGGCTATAAGATACTCACACAAAAAGATACGACATAGAAAGCATGAACTGAATAATTACTCAGTATAATATTAGATTGTTTCAACATATTGATCCTTGTTTAACATTATTTTTTTCCTGAAAGCTTTGTACCGTTTTGTCAAACACTGCATAGCTTCCAGCAAACCGATTCTAAAACTACTCATTTTTTATGTAAATAACTATGTATTTTGCATTAAGAATATCTTTTGCCAGTTAATTTTTAGATAAAAAAAGACGCTTCGAAATCAAAAAAATTTAACATTTCACATCTTTTTAATTATTAGCTTTGGTAAATTTTTATCTATGATTGTGCCTTAAATGAAATGTCCCATTCACCGGGCAAAAAACATTGAGACCCCTATTCAAAGAGTATGCGTCCAGAGAAAATATTCGTTTTATGAGGTTACTACTGTATCAATTGTTTTTCTTACTATATCATCAACATAAAAGTAGTCTAAAACGTTTGAACAAAGAAGACCAACATGTAATTCATCTGCTTACAAGACTTTTTCTACCTAGCTGAGTGCTTAAAAGAGACAGTATCGCCTCAAATTTTACTTACACCAGTAAAAATATTTATTTTATTGATACATGGATGCTTCACTTGCCAAATCGATTAACTCCATAAAACAAAAAGTCGAGAAAAGTGATGAAGAAGATAGTGTTATCGATAGAAATGAATGGGCCCTCGTGTTCCATCCTAGCCATCGTGTCCCTATTTTCTGCCATCGTAGGATCAGAAATGTACTGAACCAAAAGTTTAATACAAATTTACATTCTAAGTATTGATTAAGCACTATTAAAGCAGAAATGAGAATTTTTTTTAAAGTGGAGTTAATCGATTTCGCAATTGAGGCATCCACATATCGCACTCGGTGTTTAGAATCATCGCGATTCGTTCAATTTGCATGCAATGCCGAATTAAGTCTAGGATCACCTAGCTCTGAGCGTTCCAGTTGTGAGGAGAAACAATTTATCATAGGATGAGGCCCATTGACGTTCCAGTTAAGTCCTCCTCTATATGAATATTAAACTTCCGTCTTAGAACCGCATTCTCATAATACGGCAACTCTCCGTCGTCGCTAAATTGAATTCAAGTATTGTCAAAACATACGCGGCCCACTCGTGGTTGTATTGCGTCTCGTATTCAAATCTCGAATGGTAATAGCATATCAATAAATTTCAGCCGCAAATGGCCCCATAGACAAGTGATCGGAAAGCAATTGTTTGACACCAAAGATTGGGGGACTTAACTAAAGAAGAGTAAGAGAGTAGAATAGGGGTAAATTGATGCTTGGTGACCTATGTACTTTCTGTAAACAGCAAAATATCGTTCAGGTTGCCACCAGGTTTACTCTTTATGCTTTAACTTTGTGTTCTAACATAGCGTTTTATATGTTTAAACGAGTTGATGCGTTATTTGGCGGATTGCTTTACGTTTTTATGGAGCTTTTAATATCGTTGAATTTAGTTGGTAGATTTCTAATATTTTAAAGGATTTTTTGAAATCATTTAATTGCTTTGTTTATAGAGTTACCGCATTCTTTTACGTTGTAATGGAACTGTTAATGATTTTTAATGGATTAATTTATTTTTTATTGCCTATTTTTTTGCACTACAATAGAGCGTTTAATAGTCTTTAATGGTGTAAGTTATTCACTTTGTGTGTGTGAGTGTGTGTGTGTGTGTGTGTGTGTGATTCGGAGAATATTTTTTACATTTTAATAAAACTTTTAATTTTGTATAATGGCTTGTTTCATTTGATTGGCGCATGCAGGACGCTACTTAAGTTTTCTTCATTTCTGCTGTATTGTATGGGAAACCATGCTTCAATTTTACATTTTAATGGAACTTTTAATTTTACACTTCTTTCGTTTAATTTTCGTAATGTGGGTTACTTTTTTTAAATTCTTCTATTTAGCTAAGAAATAAATGAATACATTTTTACTATAAAGTAAAAGTAAAGAAAAAAGGGTTGAAAGCACGAACTTGCAAAAACGAAAAAAGAACATTAAACGGGGTTTCAAAGAGCTCCTATCGTCAAATGACACAACTTTCTGCTTTTAAAAATCCAAGATTCTTAAAGCCCCAAAACACCTATCTGCAACTTTTTGTAAATGTGCGCACTGTGTTTTTCTATCATATTACCTGTTAGGCTGCTTAACAGCTCAAATGCAAAAATTAAACGGAGGTAAAGAAGAAAAAAAAAGGCACGAAAACAAGAAAGTGGAGAATGACAATACCAACTACGCCGTTATTATGCAACCTAGAGTAAATCTTTACTAATAATAAAGCTGAAAGTCTCTCTGTCTGGATTTCGTGATCTCTCTATGTCTGGATCTCTGTGACGCGCATAGCGCCTAGACATTTCGGCCGATTTTCATGAAATTTGGCGCAGACTTAGTTTGTAGCATGGAGGTGTGCACCTTGAAGCGATTTTTTGAAAATTCGATTTTGTTCTTTTTCTATTCTAATTTTAAGAACATTTTACAGAGCAAATTATCATAACATGGGCGAGCAAATTAACACTACAAATTGAAGAGAAATTCATCTTCCATTAGTAAATATACAGGCGAACCAAATGACCTTTTAATTTTCTACTACGGGCAAAGCCGTGCGTGTAGCTCTAGTATTTAAAATTTATTTAAAAATAGTGTCCCAATGCGCCAATTAAAAAACAAATCGTATAAGTCCATTAAAGAGATAAAATAATTCCCGTCCCCCACGAGCAATGGCAACCCCCTCCAAATTCCATATATCCACCCCCCCCCCCTCCAGAAAGAGAGCCCACACTCAGAAAATAAAAAATCCCTGAAAAAAAAATTCCTCCCAAAAACTAACTTCAATGTCGTCGTCTGCGCCATGACTCCCTTCCTCTTTTGTGAGTCTCCTAGGAAAAGATCACCTAAAAAGGAGTTTTGGTATGTCAATTTATATTTCCGTTTGCTCTGAAAACATAGCTAAGCAAATGCTTAGAGGCTTTTATGTCCACGTATGCACACACGAACCTTCATTTCTTCAACCCTGAATATATTATTTTATATCTTTGATTGTGGTTAATTCATTGTATGACTTTGATCAATACCTTTGATTATTTATTAATTTTTCTTTTGATATAGAAATTTAGCACACTTTTTCTTTTCCCTTTTTTTTCTTTTTTTCTTTTAAAATGAATGATCCAAAAAAGTACCAGTATATAAGCACTTTATACTTCAAAAGCTGAATTTAACTAAGAACAAAAAATAAAATCAATTAATGGATGAGAAGAAGGAAAACTATATAGCGATTGTGCAATAGGAAAATTTTCTTAGAAAATTTGACTAATAAAAAGATTTGACAGAAAAATCGCTCAGAATCTAACCATTCTAACATTTCTAACATTTAAAGAATGCAGTTTTTTCGGCAAAAAATTCTTATAAAAATAAATTTATTATTTTAAAAAGTTTCGTTTAATTATTCTGAGGTTACGAAACTGGTGAACTAAAGAAGTATTATTAGCCAATCAAAGTTTTCTCCGCACGAAAGCGGTTTTATTGTCGAGAAATTCATCTTAACTCCTGAACCTGAGCAGGTGATGAAAAGCAATTTAATTAAATGGTGTAATGGAGATCTAATTACTAATTTGAAATGACTTAGCAAGAAAGAAAACTTAAATTGCTCTTTATGACAAAAGACAGCCTGGTTTTTCTTTTTCTACAATCAGTTTATCTTATTCGGATAAATTTCATTTTCGCAGAAGCCGGGATTTTTATTTTTCCTTAAATTAGTTTTGTACATGACATTTAAAGGGAACAGTTTGCTGGAATATTGTCATAGTTGTTTTTTGAAAAATCAGCAGTAAAATGTTTTCAAAGTGCTTGTAATGAGAGCAGGTTTTTATTTTTTTTTTTCCTGAGAATTCTAAACACTGCAGAAATTTTTCTTGGGTTGTTAGGAAAGTTCTTCGTTTAAGGCGGATAAAACCAAAAATTGAAAGTATAGTCGTCGAGTTATATTTGCCTTTTAAAAGTTTAGTTTTAAACATTTGAGGTGTAGTGGTTGCCTTTTAATTGTTTTCAGGCAACTTTTCAATATTTATAGAATATTTTTCGACTTCTTTTTCAGTATAACTTACCCAAGATGTAGTACAATTAAACTCGCTTACAACGATCCCTGTTATAACGAGAACTCGCATTTAACGAGAAAATTAAAAAGATTTGGTTGGTGCAATGTTCAGTCTATAGGAACATAACTCCCTTTTAACTAGCAAACCCCGCCTCAAGCGAGCAATATTTTTGTAATTTATAAAATTTCTGTTGATTTCCTCCTCAGAAAAGATTATTCTATTTTTTGGAAAAATTCCATTAACCTTTTGAATTCAACCGAAAGTGAGAGATAAGACTTAATTCCTCAGCACAACAGATGACACGGCCCTTTTTATGAAACTCGTGGAGTAAAGGAGCATTTAAAAATTATATATTTATTGATGCGAATGTTATCAGCGAGAGATACATCCGATGATATTGCAGCTCAAAGTCAAGCTAATAAAAATGAAAAAATAATCAATGCGACCTTGATAACGACAAAAGTGAAGAATTTGAAGTTTATATACCCTCGACACTACTTTACTTCTTAAGGGGGTCCGGGATACAAAAATCGACAAATTTTGCAATTTTTTTTTTTTATCATGTGAAAAATTACTCCGGGTTTTTCTGCTTAAGAGGACGTTTGAATCTTGTTTCTATCTTAAATAGAACGAAAGATATAATTATTTTTGTTTCATGCACATAGCTAATGTGTACTTAACTTTAAAACTTTAAACGCGTTTTTCTCCATGATGCAATTTTTCCCGATTTCTTGCATTCAAACTCTTATAAGTCAGGAACCAATAAAGATAAAGTAATGAAACTTGGAGCATGTCTTTTTCAAACAATTTACTTTAAATTTTATTCGGCGAATTTGAAAAAAAACGTTTACTGCAAAAATTGTGATTTTTTTTAAAAAAAGTATCTTCGAATTTTTCGAAATTTTTCTTCAAATACTTTTTATTTTTTATTTGAATCATTATTTTTAAAATCGCCGAATAAAAATTAAAGCTTAGATATTTGTGCGTAATTTATTTTAAAAAAATTGAAAATTGATCAAGAATATTTTGAGTTATAGCAATTTAAAGCAACCCCATTCTTTAAAAAAAAAACTAATTAAATTTAAATAAAAAAAATTTTTTTCACATTTATGTCATGATTTTGCTTATTAAATAAATGGTGAATCAGTGCAAAAAATTTAAAAACTCTAAAGTGTATAATAAAAAAAAATTCAAAATGTGTCCTGGACCCCCTTAAGTGCAGAAAAACTTCTAACTATTTTGCAAGGACGGATCCAGAAATTGTTCAAGGAGGGGGTGGTCGATTTTTCAACCTACCTCTTACTACGTATCTGATTTACCCATGCTATATTTTTATGCAACTAAAATACAGATATTTATACAAGAGGTCCTCCGGCCTAATTTTTCTCTTTTCCTTTGAGAAAGGTGTTCTAAAATTGCGTACTAGATTTTTAATTTTGTAGTAATTCCGGGGAATGTTCCGAAACCGCCTGCTCCTACCATAATTGAAAATGGTCTAAAATTGCGCTTTTTTTTTTTTTTTTTTTTGAATTTCAGTTTTGGGAAATTACCTGAGGAATGTCACTGAACCTATTCCTGCTCCTAATAACACTACCTGAGCTGTCTACAATCGCATCATTAAGACTTAAATTTTGCAAAACGCTTAGGGGAAGGTCTCCAAACTCCTTCTTCTAAGATCTCCAAAGATCGTCTAAAATTGCCTTTTTGAAACTTCAACTCCGAAAAGTTTCGGGAAGGAAGATTCGTACCCCACCCCTTTCCTTAACGTCGTCAAAGATGGCCTACACTTGCGTTTTAGAACTTCAATTTGGAAAAGTTGCCTGTGGAGAGTCCCTCAAGGGAGGGGAAATCGCTCCCCTCACCTCTCCCTTGTATCCGTTCTTGCTATTTTGAAGTCAAGGATGCAAATGGCAATGTTTTTCGGGTTACATGTTCCTCAAAAACAATATCAAGAAAAATACAGTAATACAGTTCAAAGCAAATAACAAACTTCTTTGGTACTGTACAGAAATATATAAATGTCAAATCAAGCATGAAAAAATTTTCCAATTTTTTTTCACAATTCCTTTTTTTACGAGCACTTGGTTATAACGAGTAAATACCGCTATACTTTCGCACTTTTATAAGTGAGAGACATTCAGAACCGGTTATAACGTAGCAGCTGAGTTAATGGCATAATTGAGATGCTATGTAAAGTCTCTTCTCAAAGCAAAAAGCTCAGGAAAAGTGAACAGAATATCTACTCATGTCGCTATATGATTAAACAGCAATCATTATAATATCTTTAAATATTTAAGAGGGAACAATAATTTTACCTTTAGCATTATAGAAATTTTTTATAAAAGGCTATATTTCAAGTTAATTTTTAAACAGAATTTCAGTGCTACACAGAGCAGCGCGTAAAAGAAAATTTGAAAATTCCAAAGACTCCTTCTTGAAATTAAAAGAATTTTTTCAATGGCATCATTTTTTTTACAGAATTTAAGCTGATGAAAATTATCTGGAATCCAAAGATAACTGTTTTATATATTTTTTATTCATTAATAAAAAGGCTTTATACAAAGCTTTTCGTTTAACTGCAATTAGCCATTTAGTTGGAAAGAGCAGTATTTTTTTTTTTTTTTTATTCCTGATACTTCTATGGTAAAGTTTTTAGATGAACATATTATTGATATAATTAAAATCTGAAGAAATAATTTGCAATCAAAACCATTAAATTTGCCGCATTTTAATGCAATGAAATACAGTTTTGAATATTTTATTAAAATTCATTTCTGCTCAAATTTTTAAGAAGACAAGAAATAATTAAATTATAGCAAGCGCTGCACCTAAGTTACGCTTCAGTTATCAAGCTTTACCGTGATAAATTACCGTTTTGAAATATTTATTCAGTAGCTTTTCTTTAGATCCCGTGATAAAATAGCCTTACGTTTCAATCTAGATTTTATTCTCTTGAGCCTTCTAATTTTGTTTCGCTCTTGAAAATTGTTAACTTCTATTTAAAAAATACCCGCATTATGATTGCATACTAATTAATATAATAATATAGAGAGTTTAAGAAATAAATTCCGAATTAAAATTTTTCAATCATAAATAAAAGAGCATTAATTGAAATCGCAATGCATCGAGTTTTCTCCAGAGCAAGTTCCAAAAAAGAAAATAATATCTTCAGTTTAAACGCTATAATCGAAGAAAAAGCTAATTGTGCATTTCCTTATGAGACTTTGAAATACACTACAAAGAAAACGAAAGATTTTAGTGCATGTAGCGCTAAGTGTTATCGTGCTACATTTATTGCGAAGAATTCTTAAAAATTCAGAAATAAGAATAAACCATTAAGACGGTACTTGAATTAGTTTCATGCTTTAGTTTTATTTCAGTATAATAATAGAAATTTAATGCTGTAAAATAATATGCGAGTAGTAACAAATTGTTAATATATTTAAAAAAAAATTATTAAAAATGCAAAGGCTAAAAATATTAAATAAATATCAAAGGATTTTCTCTGGTTGAAAATATAAGTTCTCGCACTCAAATAAATTGTATCTAAACAAATTATTAGCAGATTTACTGACATCGTTAAGGTTTTTCTTTTCAATTTAACAAGCAAAGGTGTAATACAACAATAAAAAAATATTCCAAGTTAAATGAGTTCAAATGAAGCAGTTTTTTTTTCTTCTTTTCTTTTCTTATCTATATTGTTATTATTTTAATTTCATGTCTTTTTTAGCTAATAATCTATTGTTTTAATGTAAATAAATGTAGGCCATCTCTCTCGTTTTTTTTTTTTTTTTTTTTTTTTTTTTTTTTTTTTTTTTTTTCAAGCAAATGAGCGAAAACGATGCTAGTATAGATTGATAGTGAGCAATATTAAGCCAGGTAACAGCTTTCAGATTAATTTTCTACTTCTTTTTTTTTTTTCATTTAAAAAAGGCCTTTGATCAACTAATTTATTATTATTTTTCTTGCGAATGTGAAAAATGTAGAACACATTTTATATATTTTTTAAAGAAAACGTGAGAAAACAAAACTAATATAGAATTTTGGCATAAATATTTCATTTATTACTGTGTCATTTTTAATGTAAAAAAGGTAGGATACATTTCTTTCGAGTAAATGAGGGAAAACCATGCAAGTATTGATGGTGAGCCATAGTATGCCCATATATGGCTTACGCGCGTATCTACAACTTGTCACATAAATACAATTTTCATCAATGCAGAACTGACATTCAATTAATACGATATTAGCTTAAATAAAGCGCTTTATTTCATCAGAGTAGAATACGTGAATAATTTTGTTGGTTCATTTGCACTTAGAAATCAATTATAACAATATTTCATCTTATAATTTGGCAATAAAAATGATTTTGCAGAGCAGTCAATACGAATTTAAATTTTCTAAGGTGGGATATCATTTGTACAGATATGACTTTTCTTCAACATCTTATGTTATTATTATGTAACGATTGTATAAGCGTGTTTCTAAAATTCAAAATTTTCCTCTAGTTCATGAGTTTTATTAATCTTGTTGAAGTTCGTTGTGAATTATGAGACTTATTTGATATTCAAATCTCTATGCATATTATGTACTTACTTACCGAGATTTTTACATAATTTTACATAATTATATCCATATTATATTACTATGAGCGGCGATAGTGTGAATATTTGTTAGAAAAGTAAGTATTTTGCTATTTTAAATGGCTAAATGGTCAAAATTAGCATTGAATTTGAGTTGGGGGGAGGGCGTGGGGGACGTTGGAGGGCGTTTCTTAAGACTTAAATGTCTTCCCAAAATGCTTGATTTGTGAGAAAAATAATGCAAATTTAATGTAAATTGTTTTCAGAAGACTTAAATTAAAGCAGGCATAAGTAATCGGAACTGACTTTTTTTGCCTAACAAAATCCGTCAACTAAGACATCTAATGCCATTTAACCAAAAGAAAAAAAAAATGTGTTAACCCAAATATTTTTTTCAGCACTGGTCATAGTTATCTTATCCTCGACGTAATCAAGACTTAATTTGCATGGTAGCTCACGGGAGTTCTGTTCCTATATTTCTTTTTGCACATTTGGAATCCATGGTACTTATGCATTAATTTAATTTCTGAAGACTAGGCTCTCGTACATCCTAGGATTAACTTTAGACAATTAATTGAAGATTGCCACTGGTAGTTCTTACAACGAGCTCTGATTGATTTATTATTATTATTATTATTTTTTTTTTTTTTTTTTTTTTTTTTTTTTTTTTTGCAGAAACTAAAATGAAGACATGAACTACATATATATTACAGATTACACGAAATCGTTATGAGAATTATTTTAAATATAAATGACGAAAGCACCATCTGAATTTCATGAAATCCATTTAAGCAAATGACACCAAATGGAAGGAAGCGCAACAAAAGTAATAACGTTAACAAACTTGAATGAAAATAGGAATTAAAAATTAAAATTAGAAAAAAATTATTACTAAAATCAAAAATCCTTCAAATAATATATATATATATATATATATATATATATATATATATATATATATATATATATATATATATTTTACTTCGTAATAAAAATGGAATCGTTTGCAGATTCAATTCCAAAAGGGTCACTTATCTGGAAAGTTCAAGTATCACCATAAACAGGAAGTCAATCCATTTTGTACTTTAATAACTTGCATTATCTTACTTCTCAACTCCATAAATGATCGATTCAAATTAACATGATTTTTATTTCAAGAGGGAAAAATCTCGTCTGTTTTGCTTATACCTAGTATTTTAGAGCACACGAAAAGGAGAATAAGATGTTTTGTACTCACCTTTGATATGCATACTGTAATTGGGAAATTTCGAAGGATATGAATCATCTTCTGGGTGTGTGAAAAAAGTAATCCAGAAAAATCCAAATAGAATCTGCAGTGTTGTCTGAGGCGCAAAAATATCGCGAGACTGAATCGAGATCGCGTGAAAAAAAAAGAGAAAGAAAAATATTCTAAAAACGGAAACTAGTCCCCACTGGTTCAAAGCGGATCGGCTGACTTGAACAACTTGGAGTGACTAATACTGCTGTGAACCGCTGTTGGTGTTCAGATTAGTTTAAAGCTCATTTTTCGTTTTATTTTGATAAAAAAAATTTAATACCGTTTATCGTTAAAACTTTATTTAACAAAATAATTTTCGATACTTTCAAAGTATTAAAGGCGAAAATTAAAATTGCTATAAAGTTGGGGCGAATAGAAGGACTTTTTAAGGTTATTTTTTAGCTAATAATAACTTTAAAAAAATAAAAGTGAGTTAATTTTAATGGGGCATTTGTTTAATTAAGAAAATACTTCTAAATTAAAAGTATTTTAATTTAAAATAATTGAACTTAAAGCAATTCCTTATTTACAAAGTAGCGAAAAAGGTGTGTGTAAGAATCAAAATTGAATCCCTAAAAAATGAAGTAGAGTCGCAATGGTTAAAGTGCACTATACTTCGTTGTCTTAATGAAAAATTAAAGTACAATTTTTATTTGAGCAACTCAATATTTTGTTACTTCATTAGTTGACCTAAAACTCATAAAAACAGAACTGCACTGATGAGAATATCTATAATTGTTCCTAAATATAATTAAACTGTGAAATTATGAGAATTGAGAGGGTTGTTAAGAAAATCGGAATTATTTTTTAAGTGCGATAGTAAAGTGAAAGTTGTTCGATGAACACTAAACTTTTCCCCCAAAATCTTTCCTGTAAAAGAAATAAATTCAGTTCTCATTAAAGACTCACACAATGTAAATAAAAACTAATGTAATATACAATTACCTTCTAATGAAAATTAAAAATTAAGTTTGTTAAAAAATAATGACTTTCTTCTTTTTAGCTTATAGCACTCTTAAAGCATGTTGGAGAAAATTGATAAAATAGTAATTACTTCTTCAGAAAAAGGAAGAGAAATTTTAACATTTTTCTACAGAGTTTAATACATTTTAATAAAGGAAAAAAACAGATGATTTTAGTTTTTAGCTCCAACAAATTACAAAGTCTATTTATTTCTAAAAATCGTCGTAATTATTTTTAATCTCTTTTTATCATTTTATTTGTATTTTTAAGTATACGTTGTATCAGATTACTTATCTTTAAGACTATATCCATTATGGCTGAAACATTTAAGTATGAAAAATTGAATTGTTTGTTTTGTATGTTTTAGGCGAGGTTTGATTTTATGTACTTTTTCATAACTTGTTCATTACTTTTTCATAAAACTACAGTTTTAAGTTGTTGACTTCAACGAAATAAAGACTGTTAAACAATAAGTAGCATGTAACGAAATACTTTAAAAATTTAAGATTTCAAAAATTCTTTATTAAAAATGTATTTAGCAATAAAAATAGAATCTTTAGCAGATATTTCTTTTGTATGAATATTAAAGTTTTGCGTAACTGAATCAATCTCCTTCTTCGTCAATATTAAGTGCACAGAGAAAAGTAATTTTATTTTTAATAATAATCTCTTTTATAATTCTCTTAATAAAAACCAAAAATCATACATTTCATATCTGCAATCCTCTCGAGTTTTTGTTGCTAAATATTAACTTTTTGGACAGTAGTTTTAAAGTAAAAGCATTTCACTTTATCTCTTTGGTGCTAATGCTAAAATAATTTAGATTTTCAATTTTTTTTCTTAAAACAGTCAAAGTAAAAATAATTTAGCGGGAAAATCAATCCCACAGGAAAAGTAAAAGAAAACACGAATGGGGATAAAGTGATTGAACCAAGATCTTCCGAATAAAAAGAAATGAGGGAGGAGAGATCCTAATAGAACAACTCCCTGAAAAGTTATTTGAACTCCCTGAAAAGTTACCCTGAAAAGTTAATGAGAAAAAAACAAGTTCCTCTTATTTCATGACCTTGTTTTTCAGTATTTCTTTTCAATATTTTTTATTTTATTTATTGATTTATTTCATTTTATTTTATTACTTTTTTTTCTGATATGCTCAAGGTATGAAAATGAAGTTTATTTCAATAATCATTGATTTTTTTTTATTAATCAAGTTTAAGCGATTAAGCTAAGTTGCACTTATCAGTTATTTTCTTTGCAAAGCTCGATTAATTTTCCAAACGGTTCAATATTTTGGCAATATTCTGGCAAAGAAATAGCCATACAGACTGACTTATTTCGAAATTCTACCTTCCGACGAGCACCAGCAAAAGAATTTTTCCGTGAAATTAAAGTGCAGTAAAAAGGACCGCAAAAGGTGGGAGAGAATCTCGTGCACGGATTGGCGGTTTCTGATTGGTCGATCTGCGCAGTAGCGAAGGGGGCGTTTGCGCCCTTTATAAACGTATTTCTATAATACTTTGATGTCTGCGAAAACAGGTTGATTCCGGAGCGCCCTTCACTCTTCATTTGGATCTATGAGGCTCTCGCTTTTCCCCGCAAGGTAGGCATCGATTTCAGTTCATTAGCGTTTAAGAGAGACCCCCCCCCCCTTAACCATTTATATTTATATAGAAAATAGCACTTCCAGTTAGTTTTCACAGTACAAGAGCTTTTTATCTTATTTTCTTCTGAGAAAATATTTTGAAATTGTGCACGTATGCCAGGCCCGGCTCTTGGGGTAGGCAACCTAGACGGCCGCCTAGGGCCGCAGATTTTAAGGGCGGCAAATTTCGAAATTGAATTTTTTTAAATAGTATAAATATCTGTTTCAGCGAGTTAAGATTTCACTGATTCAATAATAATAATAACAATAATAATAATAATTTAGAGTGTGTATCAGTGCTTGGATATGCAAAACATAGTTCGGAATTAAACTAGAAATTCAATTTATTTTTAGAGGCTGCAAATTACGCGGTTTAAAAATCATTTGAAAAATCATCCTGCTATTCTCACCAATAAACTAATACTCTTCGAGAAAGGAAAAAAAAAAAACATTTTTTTTTTCCGGAAGATCTTGGTTTAATTACCTTATCTCCATTTGTGTTTCATTTAACCTTTCTTAAGTGATTGAATTTTTCCATTAATTATTTTTGCTTTGAGTGTTTTAAAGGAAAATACAAGACGAGAGACATTAGGAATTTAAAAAAAAAGAAAGAAAAAACAGTAAAGAATAGCCAGTTATATTTCAGAATTTTCCGAATCGTAGGACAAAACTCTTTGAATAAGGACAGTTTGGTAGGTCACAGTGACCTCCGTGACCTCACCTCGGGGCGCTCCTGCATATGATTTAACAAGCAAAAAAGAAAACCACTATTTGACCCTGTAATAACCGTAGGACATATGAGACAATTAAAAGCAAAGGAATGCAAGTAGCAACATTTAAAATTTGGAGGCAACCAGTACAAATGGCACTCCCTGTAGATGTTGCAATTCAGTATGATTTATAACATTTTCTCAATAAAAACCAACCTAGCTTCTGAACTTCAAACGCGTTTTACTCAAAACGTTAAAACGTTCATTTACATCCCTTTGCTTCTCACTGCCTCATATATGTGCCCTAGGTTCAAAACTTATTAAAAGTTTCTGAAAAAAAAATCTTCTGAATTTTATTTATTTTTTAATGCTGTTGAACTGTTGATACATATCCTCAAAAGGTAAAATTATGTATTCCACTCAAATCATATTTCAAATATAGCACGTTAGACAAATGTTTAACTCAAAATGGAGATACGAAAAGAATATTATTGAACTAACTATTGAAAAAATACTGAACTAATTTACTGAAAATTTTCATTTGATTTGCTAGTTAATTCCATTTTCGATCTTCAATTATTAAGTTTTCTTTTTTTAACGCATTAAAGTATGTATTTTGAAGAACATGTACATAAGGGGGGGGTGGAGTGTGTAGATGTTAATGCGGATGTGCACTATACTAATTGAGTGGCTGAAAGATGTGAGTACACATAAATGATACATAATACTAAAGCGAGTCAAACATTTTGCAATGAATTAGGTGCTTTATTTCTTTAGTAACGCATTGTTAACTCTAGAAACTCAGCATTCGAAATTACTGGTCATCCGTCGTAGTCTATCATCTTTCAGCCATTTTTTTTTTTTTTTTTTTTTTTTTTTTTTGATACTTTGGCTGTAATAGTACTTTATTATGATTACGATGAGAATAAACATAACAATCTTAATCATTAATATTAATGTTATAATAAACATTGTGTTAGTCATGTAGGTTCAACAAACATTCACCTTTAGCAGAGCATCAAGTTTCGCGTTACCCCCTGCTGCACTATGGACGTAACTCAAACTCATATAGCAAAAGTTCTCTAATCAACTAATTTGACAGATTAGTTTTACTACGTTCATCACATACCTCGAATTAGATCTCAATGGTGTTGTGTGATAATTAACCTAAATATAGGCATTTTTTATTGACTTTACACACATGCGCACACGTCAAAAGTACGTTGCTAAAATTCACATATGAAGCAGTGAGAAGAAAAGGAATGTAAGTAGACATTTTCAAGTTTGAGTGAAGAGCGAGAAAAGATAAAGTCCTAGGTAGACTTTCATTAAAAAACTTTTTTTTTAAAATCATGCTGCATAACAGAACCTACCAGGGCTACTAGAAGTATTTCTTTCCCCAAGGCATAAAAGAGGTTCAAATACCATTAGTACTGGTTATCTCCAAATTTTTGATTTTGCCACTTACATCTCTTTGCTTTTCACTGCCTCAAATGTCAAGCATTTCACATCTTATACTCACCTTAGTATTGTGTGAGAGAGTGTGGAACGTTTACAAAATGTATAAAATCCCCATACTTCTTATTAATTGAATTGCATGTTACAGTATTTTCATTCTTCCGTCATTTGTGTTTTCTTCGTTTCTTTGTCTTTGTACCTATAAGCATAAATGCTATAAGCATGCGTATTTGTTCAGTTGTTTGAACGTTGTACAAATTAACTCCATGAGAAACCTTTACTACAAAATTCCATCCCCTTCAGAGAGAAATAATTAGCTATGTTTCTTTTGTTTTTTAATTATTTTAGCTATGAAAGTTAGTACTTTCGTCGAAGTTTAATCTATCCAAGTTAACATCATTTTGGAACTGAAGAAACTGCGTACGAAGAAATTTATTTGAAAGTTTCACAACTGTTAGAGCTCCCAGAAAATAAATTAAATTTTTGTAATTAGAATTGAAAAATAAACGCTCACTTGAAATTAAACATTGTAGATGATCGAAAATTCGTAAAACTTTGTAATTATTGCAATCATCCTTTTTGCTGCTGTATATTTTCACCTAACCAGGGATGAAATATGTATGTATAGCTTTTCTTTTATGAAATTTCTGGTATTTAAGTATTTTTCTTGCAGTTTAATTACGTTTTGAAATGATTCGTTTTTGTTAATATTTAATACACAGCCATCGGAAGCCTTGAAGTCGCTGCGAATAATAAAAATACTAGAAACCTTAAACTAAAATTCAAAAAAAATTTTAGTTAACTTACCAACTTTTGTACCATCTATGGGGGAAAAGGCATAGTAGCAAAAAGCTATTGATAGTAACTCTCTTTTGAAATGAAATTGGTTCCTTGTTACCATGGAGTGTTCAATGATTGCTAACTTCATGAAAAAATCCATACTCAGTATTTCTAAGAACGGACAAAGAATCCGCGTAATATTTCCAGGAATGTAAGACATGATGAAATATAGGAGGAAAGGGTATCGTTATGAATCGTGGTCACTAAAGTGTACAACGGGATATTCTTTGAGCAACTATTATTTTGTTGTTGTTGTTGTAGTCTTGTTCCAGCTAGGCTGGCAATTTGGGGTGCGCTGCTCCACTTTTCCAACGGTACCGTAATGAGGTGTAAAGTTCGACTTCCACAGTACACACATGCTGTAAGGCCCCGTTTATAGGGTAGGCAACCATTCGCAGCATGACAACACATCCACACAAAGAAATGACAAGGACAGGAGAGAGAAAGTACATAAATGCCCGAGCCGGGATTCGAACCCGGGACCTCACTATCGCAGTCAGACTCCTCTGACCACTAGACAAGGTGACCGGCAAATATTATAATTATTTAAGACAATAAGGAATAGTGGATGTGTTCGGCATAGGATCAGGAATATCATGGGTCATTCTATCAAGCGATTGCTATACTCCGGGCTGTGGAGTAGGAGTCGGAATAGGACTGATTTTGGAGTAAAGAAGTCGGAGTCGGGGTCGTTCGAAAACAGGCCGACTCCGACTCCGGGTTTCTTTTTTCTTTAATTTTCTCTGCCTCTTCTTGCAATTTTTAAAAAACTGACTACTAATTAGGTTGATTACATGTATAAAGGCCTACTAAAAGGAAAATAACTGTCATTGTGGCAACCAGCTGACTTGATTGTTAATCGAACTTTCTGTAACAGCTACCTACGCCGCAGTCTCCCAGTTTGCTTATATTCTTTTAACTTTATTTAACGGATAGCAACTGTCAGCAACCAGTTTTGTTGCATACCATTTTCTAAGTAATCACTTTCATATGAAAATAATAATATATATCTAACGCTATGTCAGTTGTAAAATTGTAAAAGGAATGTATCGCTTGAGCAAGTCGGGAAACTTCTGACAGTGCTTGGTAAATTCAAATAAGTGTTGGTACGAAAGCGCAAATCGTAAAGATTCGATAAAATATGAATGGATTTTTAAATCTAAAGACTTTATCTAAGAAAGCTTGGTTATCACTAAAAAGTACAAAATAAAATCAGTACATGATTCATTGGTTACAACACTCAATAATTATTGTAGTTAATCCTAAAATCTTCATATTAAGGTTAACTCTAAAGCTGCCAATAAAATTAAAATTAAAATTGAGCAAAGAAATGTAGGTATAGTAAACGCCATTCGTACAAAGCTGTATACCACCGCATTTTGTGTAAAATTTGCTCCAAACGTACATGTACCCGACCTCTCCCCGCAATATAGTGCAATATTTTCGTTGAAATTTTTAAGATGAAATTTAATATTTATTATTGGGAAAATTTTTCAGAATTAAAGTATTTCAATTTTTATAGACTCTAAAATTAAGTCACCAGATGAGTGTCACCCGGGAGGGGGCGGGGGATCTCCCCTCTCAAGAATAGTATTTTAGCTTAGCAAAAAAGGTTTCTCTCTCTCTCTCTCTCTCTCTCTTTCTCTCAAGTTACAGTTTTGAGAAATTGAAAGCACAGGATTTGATCAACATCTATTTGTTAAACATTAAAGAGGAGCAAATTAATCCTTTTCAATATTTTAAAAATGTGATTTTTAAATAATCTCACTTTTGAAATCGCAACTAGTAGATAATTTAATTTTCAAATTGAACTTCTAACGTTGTTTGCATCTTAGGTTTACAGTAAAATACAACGTGAAAATTTCATAAAAAGAAATTAATATTTCAATTTATCTTTAAGGGTTTTCCCCCTTCCCATGAGGGGAGGGGATTTGAAAAAATAAATAAATAAAAAAGCCGGAGTTGGAATCAGAGTCGGACATTTCAAAATCCAGGAGTCGGAGTCGGCCATTTTTCTTCCGACTCCGCAGCCCTGGCTATACTTGCAACTTGAGAACGGCATCATGCTTTGTCACAAAATAGATAACGTTGATAATGCAGTGACCGCCGCTAATTTGAATTATATTTAATTTGAACCATTTCGATTCAATAACTCTGCTGATGCAATAATAATATATATATATATATATATATATATATATATATATATATATATATATATATATATATATATATATATATATATATATATATATATATATATTATTTATTTTTTTAATGTGGAATTCTACAAGCAATTTGAGAGAACTTGGTTTAATTTTTAGTCAAATCAGATAAGGCATTGTTGAAAAGTTATGCCGTTCACTCCCAATTCATTCATTCTTTGATTTTTTTTTTTTTTTCTTCCAATTACAAAATTCAAACTTTAAACTTATCTGCTTCGAAAAATGTATCTGCTATTGATTGCTAAAAATGTGTAGTAATTAATTCTGTGCCTCAGAGCTAGACTAACGTAAGTCATGTTATTGACTACTTTTCAGGAGATTTCGTCTGGTGCATGCGAAGTATGGGGCTTGCGCTCGTTTCGTGATGCTGGTAAATAACTATAAAAGAATTTCTTTTAATAGAATTACGTTGAGATGATTCGATGCGGAATAAGGTTCTACATATAAAGCCGTAAAAACCCGATAATTGCCATTTTTGGATTCACGTTAGTCTAGCTCTGAGGTACAGATTTTAGAAAATCTTTTTTTCAAAATCATAAAACTACCTACAGACCTTCATGCTCCAATGTTAACGCTGCCGTAACAAGCCCTGGAGTCCCGTCGACACCATGTCTTTCTCAGTCTGACAGGTTTTGTTTGATTTTTTCCCTAAGAAAATTGATAGTAAAAGTCTGTAACACCTTGCGCCCCCCTCTTTTCACTATTTACAAAAGAAAAAAGATCATTTTTCCAAAAGAAAGCAAAGAAAAAAAACACGTTTGCACCACGTGTTTGAGGAAATAATCAGTCACATACCACTTGATGCATTTAAGCGGCGTGTTCGATTTATTATATATCCGGTAGTTTTTTAATGTTAAAGTTAGAATTAGTTCTGTTTTTGGGGATTTGATTCATTAAAGACGCACTCAATTAACCACTGATTCAATCACTCGGCGTTCACTGTATAATGAACCTCAGGCTTTTTTCATGGTGCAATCGAGTTCACAGATGTCCCGTGAAAATCTTATGTATACTGGTCTTAATTCTTTATAAGGCAAGACGCTGAAATTTTCTGCTGTTATCCTTCTACTTTTAGTTGGTCTAACTTCTATGGTTTTTAAGTGGCATCCGATGACTGAAATATTAGAAACCTTTGATTTATCTCGTAAAAAGTTTTTAATTACCTCATCACTATGTGTTCTGATTTTTATACCTTTTATGGGAAGAAAAATATAGTAATGTAAAACTGTTCAAAGTACTTGAGTGTGAAACTGGATTCGTTTGTTGCAGCCATGAATACAAGAGAATTAATCGATTTTCATTTATAAGCATAGCATAAAACGGTTTCCACAGGCATAAGGCTTGATGCCACTTAACAACCTGGAGAATTTGTAGTTTTAGAGAGCCTTACAGAATTTTTGGACTGAACATTAACAAGTAAGAATACTTCGTGATTTCCACATGATGAGATGCCTTAAAGTTTCAATTTAAACAAACAATCTGAATTAAAATAAAACGCTTGCCCAGACTGAAACGAACGTTCATTTTTGTATGCTAACATTTTAGTTTGCTAACCGTAGTTGTTGGAAGTGTTTGGGTGCGTATTATTACTTTTTTTTGTCACAGATAAAAATAACTACTTGAAATAAAAAGAGCACATGCATGAAAAAGTAAAACATCTATCTATTCAGAAAATGTCAAATTCATGGTGTTAGTTATTCAGTAAGAATCCGGACAATCCTTTTAGTGAAAATTGCGATGATATTCAAGGTACGGAAATTTTACTTTTAGTACAAGATAAACATACAGAAATGGATTTCAAAAAAATCTCTCTCTCTCTCTCTCTCCTCTCTCTCTCTCTCTCTCTCTCTCTCATCCTCCTCCTCTCTCTCTCTCTCCTCTCTCCTCTCTACTCTCTCTCTCTCTCCTCTCTCTCTCCTCTCTCTCTCTCTCTCTCTCTCTCTCTCTCATCCTCTCTCTCTCTCTCTCTCTCTCTCTCTCATCTCTCTCTCTCTCTCTCTCTCTCTACTCCTCTCTCTCTCTCTCTCTCACTCTTCTCTCTCTCTCTCTCTCACAGCTATTTCAGAGTTTTTTTTAACCCTATTGCCACTGAATGTTGAAACAAAATAAACCTCTTCTAAATTAAAAAGAAATAATTTGGTGTTATGTCAATCATATCAAAATCTTCTCGATTATCTGTAAGCAATAATCTAATAAATTCTGTATATCAATTCTTTTAATAGAAATAATGTGAAATCAAGGTTTTTTTTTTAACATGAAAGAAAACACATTACTAAATTTCAACATGAATTCCTGACAGTGTTAATAAAAATAAAGTGAAATCAAGATTTTTTTTTTTTTTAACATGAAAGGAAACACATTATTAAATTCCAACGAGAATTCCTGCCAGTATTAACAGAAATAATTTGAAATCAAGATTGGTTTTTAATATGAAAGAAAACACATTACAAAATTTCAACAAGAATTACTGCCAGCGTAAAATTCCACTTCTCAATAAGTAAAATGAATAGTAAAATGAAATCGTTTCTATAAGATGCTATTGAAAGGCTCTTAATTTTTAGATTAATACATAAAGCCTGTCTATATTGCTCAGGAGCTACATACTACAAATCCTTTACTCTGGTTCAACATTATTTTAATTATATTTATCGAAAAATTGGAATTTAGTAACTTTTTTCCCCCAAGTGTCGTGATTTTTTTAGTAAAAAATGTTGCTTAAAGTCATTGATTAAAGGAGGACAGAGAGACCAACCAATAAACGACATGTTTCTCTATCATACTTCTGCTTTCAAAATTTTCAATTCAAAGCTTCTCGAAATCATTCGAGTCAGTTTGGAGGCATTTCCAAAAATACTAAAAAAATTCCAGCTAAAAACTTTTTTTTAATCACTACAACAATGTTTGTTTTGGTCTTTAAAAACAATCTCGTTTTCTTCAAGAAAAACAATTTTTTTTATCAATAAAAACAATATATTCTTAGTTAAAATTTCTTACTAGGTTTCATATTCATTTTCTCTTCAAATATTTTATTTCGAAAATTATTCATCTTGGAAGAACGTTTATGCTTAGAAAATGTAGAAATTTTTTGAAGTTCCACAATTTGTATTATCCCATAATGTAGTAGGGGAGAGTGTTGTACCATGGAATACTTTTCATATTTTAATTTTTAACGTCAATTATTTGAATCAAATTTAAAATCTCAAAGTCATATTAAAATACCCCAACATACTTCTATGCAATATATTTTTTAAAAATTCAGACATTTTGAAAATAAAATGTTGCCAGCCATTTAAAGTATAAGTTCCAAGCTGTCCCAAGGTACTACATCCTATTGTACCTTGGGGACACATCCTGTTGTACTATGTGAAAGTTTTCACGATTCAGGAAACAGTCATATACTTAAACCAATTTTGCACCAGAAAACAAAAACAAAAAAAATTCATGGTAGTGAATTAAATCATGAATATTTAATAATGAATTATAAATTAATATCTAATATTAAGTGTGTTTAAAGACTACATAAGATTAGAACATTGTTCCACGTTCCTAAACATATCTTAATTATTAAGAACCCATGCATATATTGTGTCTTGAAACGTGTCCTAAGGTACAAAAGGTTTGGCTTGTCCCAAGGTACAATCACCACGTGGTTTAAGAAAAACCAAAATAATGGTCAATCTGGATGCACTATCATTATTTTCTCATAAACAAATTATTTAAAGTACTTCTCTTTTATAACAAAATAAAATAACATTTGATTAAATTTACAAATACAAAGACAGAAAATAAAATAAAAATGAAGAAAGTTTTTACTTTGGAGTCATGAAATTTTCTTTCTCTCGTCAATTTTAACTCTTTTGATGCTGATTTTTACTATGGCACCATTTAGTGGTGAAAGTTACTATTAGAGATTACAAAAACATGGCTGCTAAAAATAGATTCATAGAAATTAGCAGTGTCCCAAGGTACAACACTTTCCCCTAATTCTTATTTAATGCCGTCGAAAAATTTCTTCGTTATCCAATTTTCAATTACCTACCTATGTTTTTTTTTTTTTTTTTTTTGCTTTGCTTTGCTTTTTGTTTTTTTCCGGAAAAGTTTAAAATATGCGATTTCAACTGCAGAATTCTCTGAGCTGGAAAACAGTTGTAAAAAGGCTATGCTCACGTAAACTGTTTTTAAAATGCAAAACTCTAAGTGAAACTTTTTAATATTAGTATAATCTACTCAAATTAAATTGTTATTTTTTGGACGTTCGCTGCAAATTATTTAAAATCTCGTATACACACTTTTATTCAAGAACTCCAACGTTGTAGCTTTATTGTTCAGCACGGAACATTTCAAAAGTTAAATTCAAAGTTCCTACTTCTACATAAATGTTTCACTGGCATCTAAAGGAAAACACTTTCCAGATTTTGCCTACTCGATTAAATATACATCATAAAACTTTGCACTAAACTTGATGTTCATCAGAAAGGCGCTAAACTGATGAAAAAAAATCATGCTATGTAACTTTTAGCAACTTAATTTTGCTCGCTGGCAGCAAAAATTAATTTCTTCCATGTCTACACATTTTGGATTGAAGGAAAATCTGTTAGGAAAAGAATTTTTCAAAAATAAATCATCAAAGCGTGATTATTGTAGGAGCGAAAATAATACAAAAAACATAATTAAAATGCCTCATCGGCATTTTAAAAAGCAGTTGCGGTGCTTTTGAAAAAGTTGCCATACCTGAAAGAAACAGCAGATTGCACCGAATAGACAATAAAGCGTACTTAAAGGAGCAATATAGTGCCCCGCCAAACCAAAAAAAAAAGTACGAGTTATCTAAAGATGAAGGTAAGACAGACAGACAGACAAGACTAAAATATTTTCTTCAGTTCAAAATGCTATTTTTGTTTATTAGCTGCGTTGCTCGGTCTACCTCGAAAGTAAAAGTTGCGTCAAGTGACGCATAGTTTAACAATCAGGCTTAAGTAAAATAAAATAATAATAATGCAAAATTCCCCGTCAACCTGTAGAAAAGAGAAATTTTACGACTAAACATTTAAATTTAGACCATTTTGGATTTTTTTAATTCCATAAATCTAGTCGTTGTTATTAATAGGCATCATCAAATCGTTTCACGGATTTTCTAGCGATAGCACCCCTATGTGAGTTCCTGAGCATCAAAGGACCGACGTGCCAAATTTGGCAACGATCCGACGTAAACTGCAGATTTATATTCGGAACAGAAAACTATTTTTCAGAAACCTGTACCTGCTTTCTAAGTTCTACAACTATAATTTCTTATTTATATCAGGAAGTCTTGTTGAACATTTTAAATAGAAAAGGAGGTCAAGAAACCAAGACTTCAAATAAATTAATGACTCAAATTTTAATGTATGAAAAAAGAGACAAAACAAAAACACTTTTAGAGAGCGATAATGATAAGCAACAACGAGGAAAAAATGTGACTGAGTAAAAAATAAGAAATGAGAACATCAAATAGCACACATTGCAATTAACAGATTTTTTTTTACTCAAATTTGTGTCTCCTTTCTAAGTTTTACAATTATAATTTCTTATTTATACTAGAAAGTCTCATTGAACATTTTAAGCAGAAAAGAAGGTCAAGAAACCACGACTTCAAATAAATTAAGTGCAGAAAACTGCAATTTGTGCTATTTGACGTTGTTATTTCTTATTTTTTACTTTTTATGCACAAAGATGTTTATTTAATTTAAATGTGGCTGGTATTGCAGCAACTTCCGCAAATTGAGAATCTCTTTCGATGAAACAGAAAGCATCCAACAACATGAACAACAAAATTTCACCAACACAAAAATTCAAAAATCAATAATTAGAATGAAAATATCTAGTAATGAGAAGCTTACAATAAGTGCCTCGGTCCGTCCTTAGCTCTTCTCTTAGTTTCAACGGACAAGGAAATAATTCAGTTTCAATTTAAAGCTTCTCCTTTGATTTTCTTTGTTCGTGATTTCTAAAAATCTAATAACATTTAACGAACCTTAGGGTCAAATGCAATAAGAAGTTTAGATCTTTTTTTAGATAACGAATTACATTTAAAGGAAGTGCCCCGTTGAGGATATTAAACATCCAAAATGATCTATTCTGATTCAGACTGCAGTAAAAAAAGATTCGCATGTGACAGTTAATTAATTTAATGAAACTTAACGCACGCGTTTTGAAAAACTGTATTTCTGTATCTCTTCGAATCTTTTAAATTAGTGTTTCATGCTTTATCGTATTCTGTAGTTTAATTTTTCACGGAACTTGTGTATTTTAAAATAATTGCAATTAAATTTGAGATGTGGAGGTGCAAAACTTTGCATTTTTGAGAAAAGCGTGAAAAATGTAAGGATAGTTAATTTCAATGGTTGTATATATTGATAACAGTTGTAAGCTATAGAAAATTTTAGATTTTAAAAGTGACGAAACACTACTAAAACTAGAAAAAAATTAAATAATCCAGAAGCATACTTAGATTAGCAAGGCAGAAAAAATCTAATTAAAATCGTGACTGTTTTGGGTGTTATAATCGAGTTTATTGTATCCATAATATCTAATATTAATAAATATTTTCGTTATTGTAAAAATTATGTCAGAATAATGTATTCACTTTTTTGTCAGTTTTGGTTAGAATCAAAATCATTAATACTTGCTTTGATTTTTATGAATGCAGAAACTTATAAATCATAGCTATTAGATATTGATGGTTAAAGACGTAGCACTCATGCATGAAGAACACAACTGAGCTGCTAACTAATGCTGCTGTTTGTCAATAAATGCAAAACTTTACTGTAAAAAAATTCCGAAACGTTACTGATTATTTCCGTGGAACGCTTTTTAATTTTACAGGTTTTATCTACTTTCGGAGAAAATCAAGTATCTATGTCAAAACGTTTCCTAAATTGTTACAGGTTGCACAAATGCAGACTTCTCACTGTTGTGAAAAATATTTTTAAGCTATCAGTATAAAGATTAACTGAGCGTATTTAATAAGCTTCTGGACGTTCTTAATAAGCCGATCTGGACGGGCCGTAAGCTTCTGCTCGATTACGGCCCGTCCAGATCGACTAAGCTCCTAATGAGAGCGAATAAGTCTCTGGATTCCGAAACTTTGCAAGAACTGCAGGCAAGTTAGATTCATAGTACTTGCTTGTAATTCGTTCTTAACTTTGACCACGTTAGAAATAATGCTTATGGAGCTTTCTTGGTAAATCAGGAAGCTGCCAAGCTATTATATTAAATCTGCTTAAATTTTCTCTGAAGGTTCCAGAGGTACGACTGGCTTTAACCGGAGATATTACTGAGTTTTTTTAGAAATAATCCAGGACAATTTCAGGAAGATTACTGAATTTTAGCGGAAAACATTTTTGTTTTTTTGCAAGATATGTTACTTGCAGAAATTGGACACATCAGCTGTTCATTACTTTAAAGGAACGTTTCTGCATTGTTTCTACAGTGTATTTAGAGAAATTAATAGTTAATTAATGCTTTATGTACCTCAATGTGTGCATTTTTAGTTTTTTTTTCTTTTTTAAGCCCAAAAGTATACGTTTCTATAGTATATCCTCTCAACCACTCATTAACAAAAGCTAATAAATACAGTGCTATTACACGTTTACAAAGTTCCTCCCAACTTATGTACATTTACTGATAACTCTTCCTAACTATTTACTTAACTTTTACTTTGTTCAGTTTAAAAATAAATACAATTTTTTATTACCATCATAGAAACTCTTACTATTCATTTTCCCAATAAGCTTTTTCTTTTCTGCCGGAAGAAAAATTCCTTTGTTAATATTTTCTTCTCCGCCAATAATTCACCCTAACATTTAGGTTTTGTGGCTTATTCAGTCCAAGAAACGAACGATTGTTGTAAGAATATATTTCCAGATTACATATAAAGAGAAAATACAGAAACAGTATTTATGATCATCGGTTGAAAAAGTATGCTCTTTTCTGTTGGTCATCCGAAATTTAATAGTTCAAAGTAGCATCAATCATTCCGTAAACCTAGGGCTGCTTTGGTAATGATTTATTTGCGAAAGCAACTTAGCATTGATTGAATACCAGTTTCCTATATTTGACACTTTTAAAGAATTATGCTACGAATAAGAATCCAACAAAATGCGATATTGCTACAGCTATCGTACAGAAGTTCACTTTTGGGGGGTAAAAACAGCATTGCGAATAAAACTATAAGAGCGGAGTAAGATGTTTCGGCCGTTCCATTAAGCTATTTTTAAAATAACATTTTTCTATGAAGAGGTCTTTCTTTGGTATAACGTAAAAAATAAAAGGAATAAAAAAGAAGCAAAATTATATAATGCAGAGTAACCTTTTTTGAACCACTGTGAAAGCTAATTTATTTCAAATATCAACTTTGTAGACCTCCTTGCATATGACCAGTTTATGTAAAAATTTTATGTATAATGAAGCATTTGAATAGTACAAGAACTGGAAAACGCTATTCAATGTAAGATTTATACATTTTAGTATGGAATACGGATTAGTTAAAACCTGTAGAAATCTGGTACAAAATATCGTTGCAGCTTCGCAATATTCATGTTTAGTTGATAAGCACTGGAGGTTGCTTGGATATTACATTGAATTATCCTCGTAAAGTGTAAATGCTACTTTAATATAAAGTTTATGAACGTCTATTGCACTTAAAACCGTTCAGAAATTTGTTAATTTTGCACTCTATGTAAAATATACGGAAGCTATAAATCAACTTATAGAGTTACTTGATTTGGTTCATTACGATCATGCCGCGCTGTTCAGTACTATCATGCCGTGACCTTTTGTGTGTCTTCTTTTTTTCTATAAGGTACTAAACAATTTAATTGACTTCTCTGATATTGTTAATTCGATACAACTTGCTGTCCCAAATAGGAGTCTTAGGAGTCGTTCATGTTTTAAAAATATTTTTACCAGATTTAACTACGTTAATAATTTTTGTCTTTTTAAATTTTACGAACATTTCAACATTTGTTGTTGAGATTTAGATAGTTTAACCATGTCATTTTGCAATTTTTAGTCCAGATGTTTGAATATTTTAAATGCATAATTTATTTTAATTGCTGTTTTTATATTTTTTTCGCCACTGTAATTGGCTTTTCTCTGCAGTAGGCAATACATTTAATAAATATTAATCAATAACACGCAAGGGAATGGCAAATCAAAATTGGGCTTCAAAAAGGAACTCAATGAAAACACATACATATATTTCTGTAATATATTACTTAATAAGAAATTTGTTTCAGCGGCATATTCTCAGTGCTTTTAAACCCGTACTGGCGCTTTGTAAATGAGCTCCGTAATACGAGCTTTGTAAAACTACATCCAAGCCAGATGTTATGCTATCTGAATCATACTAACCTAGAGTAATAAAAATATGTTTTTATGTGTGTGAGTTTTGTTTAACAAGGTGTCTTTGTTTGAAAATTTGACAAAAAAGTTTAATGTAAAGCTCTTTGTGAATAGTAAAATGAGGCAATGTAAATTATAGTAAAGTTGGGTGATTTGAACAGAAAATCTTTTAGCTTAAATAAATAGATTTTAATGCGTAGTCTAAGCAAATGTTTTCATTATTTCATTTTCTTAAAAAGTCTAAAACTTTGTACTAAAATATGAGCAATAAAATGAGTCAACGTAAATAAAAATACGAATAAAAGCTATAAAATGAGAGTTAAAAATTTAGAAAACAGTCGTTTTGAGGCTGATATAACGAGTTTCTTCATGTGCATGAAAGGAAAGGTTCACGATAACCTAAAATAGGGGAAGTGAGCAAATGAACATTCGTTTGGGATATAGTGAACTTCCCCATTAATACTAATGAAGAACTCGTTCCGTCAGCCTCAAAAAGACTGTTTGCCGAATTTTTAACCGTCATTTTATCACTTTTATTCGTATTTTTATTCATGTTGATTCATTTTATTGTTCAGATTTTAGTACAAAGTTTTCGACTGATTTTGTAAGGCTATTAAGGGAAACAAAAACTGAAAACGTTACCTTTATACTAAAAACTATTTATTTACTTTTCAAAGGTGTTTTCATAAACCGGCTGGTGGCGTGATGGTTAGGCGCTGGCCTTCTACGCCACCCAGGTTCTGACCTGGGTGGCCAGTCGGTGGATTTTCGAGTTGCAGAAAATCTTCAGCGCCCATATCGTATGATTATGCGGCATGTAAAAGATCCCTTGGGTATTCGTTTGGCTTAGAATATCCCTCGGCTAAATTAAATTCCTGGTGAAATTTCTCATCAAATGAGAGCCCAGGTATCTTCAACTGGTGGAAACTGGGCGTCAAAAACACTACTGTGTCATGCATCAGCGCCTTAATGGTGACACACGAAAGACTGATGCATTGTTGGGGAGCGCACTATAGGTCTGGTTATGACCCAGGCGCCTCTTGAGGTGGGTCTCTTATACAGCCCCATTGGAAAAGAAAAATAAGAAGGTGTTTTCATTTAAATTGCTCAACTTATCTTTTAAAAGGAACAAAGTTCTCGACGTTTCGAAAAACAAATCGTATGACAAAGTATGCTTGACGTTACATGCTGTTGGTTATTCTGTAGGACACGAATACTTCATCGTTATTCTTCCATTCATTTGCTCACTTTTGCAAGAGCCAGTTAGGAGTGTTAGTAATTATTCATGATAGTTAACAAGCTTTAGTTTTAAAAAAAATTGTTCCCACACACTATAGTATAATTTTATAAAAAGTAACAAATTTAATTTTCGCTTAAAATTCAAAAACTCATAGAATGTAGTCAAAAAACTTTTTTTTCTCTATTTTGAACTCATTACAGTAACCAAAAGTTAAGTTGTCGGAAGAACTAATAACATTGCAAGTGGTATTGGCATTTTTAAACAGAAACATAATGAATGAAAAGTCATTTACAGGAAGCTCAGCAGAAAATTTTACTTTTCCGATTTTGAATGAATTGTTTGACATGTTTTGCTGGTTCAGCTTTTAGTTTTCAAACAAAACGATTAAAAATGAAAACATTCACTTTACATCCAGCTTGGGTAAAACTAATAGGAATACAGAATAAATAAGTTACCTAAGCATCGTAATTCGATTGTTTAAGTAAATGTATTAAATCGTTTTTTAAAGCGTAAAATGTGTGCGATTTAAGAATGATTTCTCTAGTATAAAGAAAAACTTTTCTTTCACTTTTAAAAATATAAAAATATTGTTGATTTTGTTTTTAAAAGTTGAACTCCTTTTCATATTACGATTCTCTAGAAGTATGTAGATTGATCAAAAAACTCCATATAAATAAATACTTCAGTGTTTCCCTTCTGAAAATCGGATTTCAGCTATTTTTTTGTTTATTACAGAAATTTGTGTTACATTTCGCTAATGTTTTTTCAATCACAAGTCTTTTATAACTGCAAATTCATGACAATTGAAATGTTTGCTTCTTTTATGAATTTTTCCTTATTTAAATTTAAAGAAGCGAAATCCAAAAAATTAGAAGTACCATACTTGTCCTAAAAGTTTTTGAGAGTCTTGTTTTGAGGAGAAAGTATTTTATTGTCTTACATTAAAATAAAGTGACACAATTAAAAATAAAACAAAAGTTTTTTTTCCTTTTTTTGTGTCTCAGGAAATGTTCAGATGGACACTTCAAATCAAGACAATTTTCTAACTTTAAAATACCTGGCTACTTTGAAATATTACAATAGTATTCGTCAACATTTCGTGAAAAATATATATCAGCATTCGCAAGCAATCATATATGTTATCATCCAAGCAATTGAAATGTCAATAAACAAAACCACTTCATTTAGTTGTCATAAAATTGAATAGTTGCTTCCATTACAAAAAGAAGAGCATATACATAGTTACTTGCTATTCAAAACAATATCTGTACCAATGAAATTAGCCAGAAAACAAACGCTTCGTGGGTAAAGCCACGACAATTCAGTTTTTCGTTTGCTTTGTCTGTAATTTGATTTCCACAGGAGAAAGTGTTTTTGTCCCTGGAATCTTTAATTCATGTGCATGACTTCATATGCCAATACGTAAAACATTTTTTTAGATTCTATTCCATTGACGTTTAATAATTTTGAGCGGTCGTATTTTCGAAGGAATTCCAAACTCTATAAAACATATAAAATAAAAATAAGCTTACTATTAAATGAATAAAAACTGCACCAAATATTTGTAAGTCTCAACTAATATTTAAAATGCTAATAACAAGAACTTTATGTAATAACATAAATTATTTTTTACTTACAACAAAATATTACAGGATGAGAATTAGTTTTTGAAAATTGCTTGCCTTATATGCTTTGATTTTCGGAGATAAATTTTTCCTCACTGGAATAGACTACATGTGTTACTACATGCTTAAAATATTCCCTGATAAGTGAGGCTAAAGATTGAGTAAAAACTTCCCCATTTCACTTTGCCCCACATTCCCCTACTATTCTGAAAATATAAAAAGCTTTTCTTGCCTTAGAAATCACGTTTTTAGTTTGATTTCTTAAGCAAAAAAAAAATGTTCTTACTTGTTGTGAAATGAAATCTAGAATTGTTACGTGTAGGGTAAAATGTATGCTTTTCCGTAGATTGACCTTCACGGCGATTTTACTTGTCAGCAATTTTGTTCACGAAATTTCGTCATCGATGAGCAAAAATTTTTAAAAGCCTAAGTACAGTAAAACCTGTGAAGTTGACCACTCTTGTAAGTTGACCTCTTTTTTCAGGCACGGAATTAGCCCTTATCATATAAATCAACCTCTGTAAGTTGACCACCTGTTTAAGTCGACCACTAAATTAGTGCACCGCAGGCGGTCAACTTACATTGGTTTCACTGTATTCCTTATCATTCAGAAAAAATTTTCACCTGCAACTCACGCTTTCTAACGAAAACATAAACATATTATCGTGTTCAACGAAAAACATATTTGTGTATTTTAAAAGATAGGTTAACTTTAAGCTCGATCTCATTATTTAACTCAAATAATTCACGAGCTTCAATTTTTATTTTCAAATAACTTGTAGGGCGGAATCATTATTAAAATTTCATCCTAAGTCGATTAATACTTTCACATTCCCCACAGTCATTAGATAAACAAAATTTCATTTCAGATATTCCCGCTTCTTTATTAAAAACATAACTCTAAAGTCAGCAACACGTTCGAAATGATTTTACATTCACAAAACTTTCGATCTGTTTAATTCGGAGCTCCAGAGAATTTCTAACAAATGAGCGGAATTATTGAAACTCTTGTTAAAGTTTAATTTCCAAACAAATTACACAGTTCAAACATCCAATAATATTTCAAAGTAGTAACTGGCAATAAGTAAGTTGTGATGACTTCGGCAGGTTAAAATGTAGCTAAAACATTTCTAATTCTTAATCGCGAGATAAAGTACACATTCAAACGGATGGAAAGATTCTTTAGATATGATCAAATATTCATTCAATTGAAGTCGGAGAATTTCACGTTACTTTGCTTTTAAGTTCGTTTTATTTACAGTGGGAATTGGCGAGTTCCAAATGCTCACTAAAGCCAGTGAGTGATGTAAACGCAAAAATAAAATATGATGTTTTCGGGTTATAAATTTTAATATTTACTTTGCTTGAAAGAAGGATTGGTACGGCTTTTAAAATGCGTATTACTTGACTGTAATGCATTTTCTTTTAAAATTTTTCGTTCTATGGAAAAATGAATTTTAGATGTTCTTTACAGTAACATGATATCGTTATTTTCATGAGTTAGTTAGTTTAAACAATCCATTTTCTATATTCAAGAAAGAAGAGTGCTATAAGACCTATAATATCTAAAAAAAGTTGCAGAATTAATGCTGAAAGAACTTTTTGAAAACCACTAACAAACAAAGAAATAATTTAAATACATTACTAAATGCAGATTATAATTTTTTTAACAAATTTACTAGAGTTAATGAAAACATCCCTCATCCCAGTTCCTCAGCATCTGTATTGCGCGTTGATTATTTTTCTACGCAACTACACACTGCAGAAATAAAACGTTTAGTTCCGTGCATGAAAACAACAATAAAGTCAACCTTAATAAAGCAACGAGAAGAAAAAGGCAAAGATATTGCATACGTGTTTCAGAGTTGCTAAGAACCTCATTTTCAATACAGGAAAAATGTCGAGATATACCATTATAACTCCAGACCGTGTCCAATGGCCATATACACACACAAACGAAAAGGAATTTTTGTCAATAAAACTCAAATAGGGTGAGAAAAACTTTTTATTAAGATAATAGCTTTTGAAATATTTACAGCACTTTTCACAAAAGATACTATTTAATAGCACTCGCAAAAACTAACGATATTGCATCTTAAAAGGATGCGCCATACTTGGCTTCATTTTTGAAACGAAGTCTTACCGATGACTTCAGTTCTATTCAATTGAATATTTTCTGAAACACTGTGATTTAAAGAGAGAAAAAAATATTTTTAAAATTATTGTGTAATCTCACATTCTAAGCATGTTCTAGATTTAAATGCCGTCTACTATCGTTTCAGGATTATCTGTTGAAGGTACATCAGCCGTCCTACCGAAATTTCACCACTGTCAAGACTACTTTCGCGCTCACAGACTTCATTGCCATCTTTCCATCCAACATGGGGTTCCTGGTTCGGCTGATATGCTGCATGGCATGCATGCACGTAGCGTACTTGTATCCATTGCAGGACGATGTCGGCAGCCTGTTCAGCGACAAGATGAGCTTGGCAAAGAAAGACCCTTTCTACCCATTCAAAGAATCAATACTATCGTCTCTGGGCCTCTTTGAAAACCCAAAAGGTGAGCTTCTTTGCTTCTTTTCATTAATCCAGCGTGGTTATATGAGGCAGTGAGAAATAGAGAGATGTAAGTACAGACATTAAGAATTTGGATATAACAAGTACAAGTGGTAGGAGAACCTCTCCTCTGTTTTGGGAAGAGATAGTGCTTGTAGCCCTGGTAGATGTTGCTATACAGCATGATTTAGAAATACTTTTCAATGAAAGTCTACCTAGGGCCGCAACTTTAAACGCGTTTTACTCTAAACTTGAAAATGTCCACTTACATCCTTTTGCTTCTCACTGCCTCATATGGTGTCGTCCACAAATGCTGTCACGCATTGAGGAGGGTGGGTTTATTCATCGTGACAAGGGGGTTACAAGAAGTGTGACATCCCGCATTCTTTTAATATGAATATGTATATGACAAATAGCATGAATGTGACAGGGGTCGAGAGGTACGGTGAAGTGTGACACTTCGTCACAAAGCGGAGAAGGGTGTCAAAAGTGGTGAAAAAAAAGTGTGACATCATTTGTGGAAAGCCTCCATACTAGTTTTGAAAACTGAAAACGGAAAAATATTTTGTTTCAAGTTGCAGTGACCTCGTAAGGGAACGTTTACAAATAATGTCAAATTTGTAGGGGGAAGTGATTTCTTGAAATTGTGTGTTTGTGACAAGGGGAAGTGAGGGGGTAACATGAAGTGTGCCATCATACATTGTTTTAATAAGAATATGCGTAAGAAAAACAGCGTGATGTATGACAACGGGAGGATAGGGGGTTAGGTGAAGTGTGGCAATTCGTGACACACATGGAAGGGGATTCAAATTTACTGCAAATAGTGAGACATAATTTTTGGACAGCACCTATACTAATTTTAAAAATTGAGAACGCATACAAACCTTTATTCTGTACATGAGACGTGCTGTGTGCTGAGTAAATGTGTCGCAAGTACAAATTTTGATCTTAAATATATTAAGCGAAACACACAAATCTCTAGTTGTCGTAAGCCATGAATGCAGCAGTAATGCACCATGATTTTACATCTACACTTTAGTTTTTGAACAATTGTTAACTGTTCGTGCCAATGTTCGCAATTTTCACCAACACAAAAAAACTACTTCATAGTTTTGATGAATTGCAAATAATTTCAATAAACTACGCCACATTCTAATAAACTTCTACTTTTATGACCATTGTACCTTTAGAAGTTTCAATCTTGCTTTTTCCAAGCAGTTTACTTGATTTTGGAAGAAAGTTAAAAATTGCGGGAAAAAAAGATATCGGTTATTTCAAAGTTTCCTATCGCAAGCTGATAAGAATCTTCTAAATATGTAACAAAATTACCACACTTATCTTGAAGATATTAGTGCTTGACCTGTACATTTATTTTACACGGGTGAAAGTTCTTTGCTATCTGTACATAACCTTGACCCATACTAGAGGTAACTGAACGGATAATGATAATTTAAGAGTATTTTCCGCCACAAAATACACATTAAAAGATCTGTGTTACAGTTAGTAAAGTTTGTCAGCAGCTTAAAAAACCTCTTTAAATTTTCAAATCGGATAAATAAATATTTTAGAAGTATTTTTTTTTCATATTTGGATATATAATGTTGGTTACATCCATTTATTTGGTACAGAGTTCGATGCTGAAATGCCTGCAGATTTCCTAAATGAAAATTGACTCCAAAATTTTTTATTACCTCTGTTCATTTCCTTTTGAACTAGAGCGCGACCTTGCAGCTACGAAGTAACTCCGGTTGCAGCCTAAGAATTCTATTATATTCATTTGGCGCGGTTACGAAGGGAATGCGATGAATCTGCTCAATTCTGGGTTAATGGAGTTTTGATAACATTCGTTTACATTGCAGCCAGCAGTTGAACTACATGAATTCCAAACCATCTGGTAAGGGGTAGGTCAGAAATTATGCTTGCAATGAGACGCTTATTTCTCTCTCTATGCATATTTTTCTTGTCGTGGCTTGTACATACCTGCAATAAGCAGGCTTTTTGATCAGATACATGGGCTCATTATAAGTCAATAAAAAGATTTAAAATGCGCAGCCTTTGTCTTAGAGTTTTGCACAAAATCACTGGTCCCCATGTCGTATGATTATGCGGCATGTAAAATATCTCTTGGGTATTCGTTTGGCTTTGAGTGCCTTCTGCAAAATTAAATCCCTATTGAAGTTTTGCATCAAAGAAAGCCCAGGTTTCACCTTCATCTGGTGGAAACTGGGCGTCAAAACTATCTTTGCCATTGACATCCTTGCCTTAATGTATGCACATGAATGACTGGAGGTAATATTCGGGGATCGCACAAGATTTGAAAAAGGCTAAAAAGTCCTAGGCAACACCATTAAAAAAAAAGAAAAATGTTTTAAAGTTGCAAAACTTTTTTTTTTTTTAATTTCTATTATTTAAGATAAGAAAAAGAATTTACGAATGATGCATGTGCAATGGTTTAAAAACATAAGAAACGTATCCTTTAAAAGGAATAACAAATAGTCAAGTAGTTATTATTTCATCGAATAACTAAATAAGGCTAACGTTTAACTCTTGCATTTACAAGGGATGTCATAATTTTTAAAATATCTGGGACAAAGTTTATTACATTATGATTTATTCCTTGTTGCTTATAAGAGAAAGACAGGAGTTAAAAGCGAATACACTCCCTAGTTTATAACTAAACTACAGGGCTGCGGAGTTGGAAGAAAAATGGTCGACTCCGACGCCTGGATTTTGAAACGTTCTACTCCGACTCCGACTCCTGGATTTTGAAACGTTCGACTTCGACTCCGACTCCAACTCCAACTCTGTTTTTTTTTCTCTAAAATTCCTCCCTCATGGGAAGGGGGAAAACCCTTGAACAAATATTGAAATATTAATTCCTTTTTGTGAAATTTTCGCGTAGTATTTTACTGTAAACCTAAGACGCATACAAGCTAGAAATTCAATTTGAAATTCAAATTATCCAATAGTTGCACTTTGAAAAGTGAGATTACTTAAGAATCCCATTTTTTTTTTAAATAAAAAGGATTAATTTGCTCCCCTGTAATGTGAAGCAAATAGATGTTGATCTAATCCTGTGCTTTCATTTTCTTTTAAATCTGTAACTTGGATGAAAAAAAAATTTGAAAGGGGGCGTTCTCCCCCATCCCCTCTAGGGTACTACCCATATGGTGGGTGACACCTCAACTTAATTTCAGAGTTTATAAAAATATAAATACTTTAATTCTAAAAAATGTCCCGAATAATAAATCTTAAATTTCATCTCAAAAATTTCAACGAAAATATTTCACTATATTACGGGTAGATGTCGGGTACATGTACGTCTGGAGCAAACTTTATGCAAAATGTGACGGTATATAGCTTCGTACGAATAGCTTTTACTGCGTATACCTACATTTCTTTGCTCAATTTTTAATTTCAGTTTTATTGGCAACTTTAGAATTAATCTTAAAATGTGAAGATTTTAAAATTAACTGCAATTATTGAGTGTTGTAGTAACCAATTAACTACATACTGATTTTATTTTATACTTTTTAGTGACATCCAATCTTATAGATTAGTCTTTAGATTTAAAAAAACGTCTATATTTTAACGGATTTTTTGGATTCCCGCTTTTGTACCAACACTTATTTGAATTTACAAAGTACCCTCAGAAGTTTCCCGACTTGCTCAAGCGATACATACATTCCTTTTACTATTTTATAACTGAGATCGAGGTAAAAAATACATTTTTTTTATTTGAAAGTGATTACCTAGAAAATATTAGGCTACAAAACTGTTTTCTGACAGTTGCTATCCAGTTAAATAAAGTTAAACAAGCTAACTTGGGGACGGCGCACGTAGCTGTTCCAGAAAGTTCGATAAACAATCAAGCCAGCTGCTTGCCACAATGACAGGTATTTTCTTATTAGTAGGCATTTATACATGTAATCAAACTAATTGGTAGTCAATTTTTTTTAATGCAAGGAGAGCCAGTGAAAATTAAAGAAAAAAAAGAAGCCCGGAGTCGGAGTAGGAGCCGGCATGTTTTCGAACAACTCCGACTCCACAGTCCTGCTAAACTAGGCCCTTTTTTCTTATTTCAAAAAAAAAATCGCATCTGGTGCCCACTGCTTATTCCGAACAAAAAACATAACCAAACGAATTAACAAGAAATGCAAGAAATATTAATATTCCAACCACTCAAAAATTGTTTTATTACGTTCTTAGAAGTGACGATACTGTGCTTCGAAACGATATGAATCATTTAACATTCAAGTGTACATCAATTATTCCATGTAACGATTCAAATTTAATGCTCTGAGATTTGGACAAATCGTGATTTTTCAAAATTTGAATATTGTAAATAGTTAAAGTATAAATCATGTCTATTTTTGGTACTCCATAAAGCAATAATCCTCTCATAACGTTCAGCAATTCTCTAGTAACAAAGGTTCTTGAGAATATAATTAAAAATCAATGATAAGGTTTAATTGTTACAAATTCTACTTTCTTGACTAAAACATAATTTCATAAATAAGTGTTTATTCAGTTTTTAGATCAGCAATATGTATTTTGTTAAAATACATTTTTTTTTCTTTTCTGAAAGAAGGATTTGTAGCGTATTGTTTTCTAAGAAAACAAATAATTCTGCATCTCCATTTGTTCAAATCATTTTATGCACTTTTAATATCCGTAAAAAGATAAAACCCATTTTATGTAACTGCAGACATATGGTAAAGATCTCTCGAAAACTTTTTCAGACATATACGTTTGACTATGAAAGTAAACTTAAGTAAATTTGCATAGAATCCATTTTGCTACTTAAGGTTTTGCACTTTTTAAAATCGGATGAAACTTAACAGATAATTTTGAGACGCGTGGGAAGTTTTAATTAAGCAGATTAGACTAATTAAAAGTATTTATTAAAATTTAAATTGAGCATTAAAATTATCTTTTATATTACACTATATAGTAATTGAATAAAGAGACAATTTAGATAAAAAGTATACACCAATTTCTTTTCTGATGAATAAACGATTTAAGTTTTAATATGTGCTTAAAACTAAGTGACTATGTAAAATATTAAATTAAAATATTTCTTACTTTATGTACATTATACCTACTCAATTTTGAAATTTGATATTAAAAGGCATTTTTATCGTAATGTAGTTGTTTCATATTTTATTTTCCCAATGATAGGTATCGAAAAACAGCTTCAGTTCGAAAGCTTTCATCAAAAAAACATTGGAGAGACAGAATTTTCTTTAAAATTTAACAACTTACAGTTTGAAAGAATGATCATGATATCGTTTTCATAATAAATTTTCTTTATACATGAAAGAGACATATTTGGTTTTCAGATTTTTTTTAAGCTGTATTTTTGATAGTTGAAATGCGAGTAATTTGGAGCCCAAGCCAACTGAAAATGAGAGAAAGACAGCTAATCTTACGAAGTCAGAGTTCTCATATGATAAATTAGGTTCCTTTAGTTACGGGAGAACTTCTTTCATTCTACTTTTACACCGAGGGTTCCCAACCTACGGGCCGCATGCCACATCCGACTCACGAAAACAATTTGCCCGGCTCATGGAAAGCTTACAATTTTTTTTTTTTAATTAATACGTATTTCCTTTTAATCATTTTTTTGAGAAAATAAACCCCAAAGAACCTCAAAACCCATCACTGAAAACTTAATTAAAAAGAAAAATTAAAAAAAACCTTAAGTGCGAAAAGGGGGAGGGGGAGCGTTAACTGGACCATCCAAATTGAAATATTGTTGAATTGTTGGTCCACCTCACCTCCAAATATTTACAATGTAGTCCTTGAGGAAAAAGAGTTAGAGACCCCTGTTCTATAAATCTAACCTTTCTGATAAAGTTAGTCGAAAGAAACCGATTAAATCTGGATTTGTAGAAGGTTTGAATGTCTCCGCAGAACCTGGTATTAAAATGCTTTTGCAGTTCAAAATAGAATGAAACTCGATTGTAACAGAAAACTGATTATTGGAGATCATTGGAAAGTTTTAAAGCTGAATTATCAAGCGAAAGAAGATTTGTATAATTTTTGGATCAAAAGTTATTGAGGAAGACAAAAAGACCGACATATTAAACTACACACATTTTTGCCGTCTCTCTTGTAAACTTTTTTAAAATTTATCATGTTTTAATATTTATCGAATAAAGCTTTTTTCTTCTTCCTTGTGAAAGATTATATAAGATACTAGGACTTTTTAAATCAATTACATTCTTGTTATGTAACATTAGAGTTGTTACATGACAAGGATGTAAGTACGTATTTTATACATCACTTATTACATACAACTTATTTTGTATACATCATATTTTCCACAAAAAAAAAGAAAGGAAAACGGAATTGTCTGCAAATCTTTTTTCGATAATTTTATCAGTTTGCGATTGCATGTTTGACTCATATCTTACATGTAGCATATGTTTCACATTGCCTATTCACTGATGAAGTAATTTCTTGTAATTCAAAACAACATTTAATATTTTTTTAATACCTACTTTCCCGCCAACCTGCAAATCAATAACAGTAAGTAATCAATTTAGCAACAATATTTATTAGCATTTGCTTATAAACTTCACGCGTGGGATATTTTGCGTAGTGAAAATTTCCTTCTAGAAATTAAAAACTATAGCTTCTATTTCTTACATGTTTGAATATAAGGAAATAGTATGTATCATAATGTAACATAATGTAAAGTATCAACTTTCAAAAAAAAAAAACATTTTAAGTTCAATTTGTTTTTATATAAAGGTGCTACTTTACATATGGTGCAGAATGGTTTCTTGTAATCAAATATACCAAAACTAAACGCCAAAATTTAAAATTTCGGGAATGAAATGCAATTATCTTTTAACTTTAAAGGGAAAAAAAAGTAAAAACGAAAGTGTGGTATAATTCCAGCAGTTTTCCAGGTTAAAAGTAAAAATTATTGACTTTTTCTCTTTCCAAAACATTCTAAAATAATTTTTTTTAAAAAAATTCGACCTTTTTAGTTTATTACTCATTTATTTTTGCAAGAAACATCGTGAAGTAACGATCCTCTTAGAATTTAGTACACAAAAAGTTTCAATAAAATTATTTGGCACATATTTAGACTGCAAACAACGAAGTAATTGATTTTCCGTGCCTTTTAGAAATATCCTTTGTTGCATTTGAAATAAAATTTTGAAGTAACGTTTTCTTTGCTAAGAGTGTATGTTTTTCCCTTTCATATCGAGTTCTCTTACTCACACAATTTTTAAAGGTTTTTCTTATAAAATGAACCCTTGAAATGAGTATAATTTTCTCATTAAAGATATTTTCTATCATCAAATCTCAAATTGATTAGTTTATAAAGTACTTAATCCATTTGCGTAAATGAGTTTTTACTTGTATAAATGCGTTTTGTTCCCAGAATTGTAAACCTTGGGTTTTTAATTTTTTTGCAATTGAGTTTAAGAAAAGCAGAAAAAGTTCTGAGCTTGAGACGCGACGTAGTCACAAAAGAAGCAAGCTTATTTTATTATATTAAAGAAGTTTACCCTGTCTAGCTGCAGTCCAGTCCCTGAGAGAAGAACCCTGTCTAACTTTTCCTAACCAGGCATTGCCGTGATGATAAATTCAAAACCCTATAATTAAAGAAATTACAAAATTGAAATCAGGATATATAAAGTTTTGAATTTTCAACGGTGCAATTGAAATGTCATAAGCTTTTCACAATTAATCAAATGCATGCTGCTGAAAGTTTAGTATTTCACACACACATACGTAAACAGTTCATTTCGAGAAATAAAAACTCTTTTGAATAAAAACTTTATTTTGTGCGGAGTCGTTTTCTTAGACGGTGTAGTTTGTGTAAAATAAAGATTACACAAAAACTTTTTAAGTCTGCATAAATGTTTGAAATTTGAATAAATTTCTCTAAAAGTGAATCAACTCTGGATCAAACGATCATTAAGTGGGGTCTTGTAAAAGATTTAAATTTATTCTCCAGACTACTTGGATGTGATTAATTATTTTCAGTTGATCGCTTTAAGAAGTAAAATAATTTTTAAAAAGGAGCAAGAATGCTTGTATATGCATGACTACTTAATTAGTTTAACTTCATAAGTATATTTTTATGCATTTTTATACATAAAACAAACTTTTATTTATGAATGCATTATCTTGTAATAGTAGAAGAAACTAAACACCGCATGAACTGGAATGCAACAACCAACACAAAGTTGACTAACAAATCGAGGGGCTTATTCCGGCACCCACATGGAATCCTTCTGCTTCGGATTGACTTCGTAAATCTTCCCTCAATTGTCGTAGCACAGAAATTCTGCAAAAGAAGATGGTTTGTGGAGCGAGTTATGACGTTAAATCGAAGCGGACTGCAACCGCTTTTTTCGGGAATGCGGTCCATAGACTCGTTAAACTTACTTCGCAAGCTAAAACATTGGATAAGTTCACAAATATTACTTAAACGGAATTGTAAAAGCCCATTTAGTATCTTTCAGTGACACTATAATGCCTAAAGGAAGTTCATGTAAAATCTCAAATAATGGTACAAAAAAAATTAAGTATTAAAATACAGCTCATGTGCGAGAGGATTACGTGGTCAATTTAGTATATTATTATGTATTAAATAATAATGATAATCTCTTTTGTGCTGTAAACTCTCTGACTTTTATCACAAATCAACAACAAACAACGTGTATGTCCTTTATGATTACTCTAATGATTTAAAAACTACTTTTGTAGTTTCTATTGTATTTGTTAAGTGTTCGTTAACTCAGAAACTTCTTTTACAAATAAATGTTACACAATCATGTAAATGACACTTTTGAGGAAAACTTTCTTCTTGATAAACATTTTCTAACTAAAATAGCTGCCAGGTTTTTAAAAAATCCCTCATTTGTAGCTAAGAATTCTTTTTTCGAAAATAATATTTAGCACTCGTTTCAGTCTCCTTAACTATTACTTTGCTATTCCTTATCAACATGAATAGCGTATGTTCTAAATTGGAAGAAACCCCCTTGTTTCGAATTTTCTTTAAAATCAATACCAAACAGCTGCATGAACAATCACATTAGTACATAACGAAACTGCTTAAAAACTCTCTTACGTCTTACTGTTTAATTTAACTATTTTCTTTACGTATCAAACTGTTAGTAAATGCCACCTATCACAAAATCGCGCACTATTGCAACGAACTTTATCAACTTTTAAATATTAATGACGAAGGGTGATAACATCATCTCTTAAAACCACTTAAGCACGTTCCAAAAAAAGAACGTTTTGTTGTCCGACGATACCATGAGACTCATCTGAACATAATTATCCGATTCTTTAATATTCCGAGAAATTTCTCCAAGCCTTCGAAGTACGTTTTACAATTTTTCCTTTAAATAACCACATTCTGGAGCACAAATGATAACGGTGAAAATGGGATGACAAATATCATTTATCTAGGGAAAAAAATCTTCAATATTACAGCAAAAGAATAACCAGTTAAAGTAAATGTTTGCTTTTCCTTTTCATTGTCTTCTTCGTTTTGCAAGATATTCGATAATTGAATAATCAAGTTTTTGATTATCGATAGAAAAATGACCAATAAGAAGAATATAGGAATAAATGGATATTTGATTGTCTTAAATATGCAATATTTCGACAAGAAATTTAAATGCTTCTTAAATAGTTTCTTCGGCGGAAAACTACAACTAGGCAACTACAAATTTGTAAAAAATAAAATGTTTCACTTTTGTTGAAAATTTTTGTTGGAAAAAAGACAAATGCTTCTAACAGAGGTGCCCCGATAGGAGGTCACGGAAGGTCACTGTGACCAACCAAAAATTTTATTATTCGGCAAATTTTGTCAGACGATTCAGCAAAATTATCATCATTCGGCGAAACTTGGAGTACCACTCGACAAAATTATCATCATTCGGCAAAATTTGAAGATCTATTTGGCTAATTGAGAACTCCCCCTTCCCAAAAATTTGAGTTCAGGGAGCCCCTGGCTTCTAATTGAACAACATTTAGGATTGGTAGTTCAATAATATTTAAATCAAATCTTCACATTTCCAAAAAATCTCGGAAAAACGTTAGTATATTGAGTTTTCTTCGAAACAGTATGAAAAAGATTGAATTGTAGTTACAACTTGTAGCTTTCACTCCACGATTTTTTTGGAAAATTTCCTACATTTTGTAGTACGTAATACCAACCTCTTCTCTGAAGTTAGACTTTTTCTGTCGATATGAAGGTAAAAGTTCTGCATGAAACGAAATAATGAAGTGAAAACATCGTCATAAATTGGCGATCACTCGTAGTGTCTTGCTTCATCTTCGCGTGGACAAAACGTCTAGTCACACGTCTAAATCAATTACTATGCCTTTTGACCAGAAAGATTCGAAAAAAGGAATCAGTGCATCTTAATACCAAAATCTAATGTTCAACTAAAAATTAAAAGAAAAGGAAAACGACTCTAAGAGCCCATCTCAAATTAAGGAGAATCTCTTTTGCCATTTTTGTTTTAGATAACATAGGAAACCACGAAGGTTCACGAAAAGAAAAAGATAATAGCAAAGCTAGTCGCAAAAGCAAAATGAAGAGGAAAACTTAAAATTCTTTTCAAAAGCTTTGCTCTGCCTCAAAATTTATCACAAGTATTTTATTTGTTACCAAATAGAAAATTACCACAGATAAGCATTTGAAATCATTGTGCTCTCTCCGATTATGTGCCAACAAGCAAATTGGTATCAATGGCAAAAAGAACCTAAAACTTATTTCAAATTTACAACTTAGAAGTTCTATAAAAATTTCATCATGTTCAATAAAGTGTTGCTTTTAATTGGTACCAATATTTTAAGCATGCAAGATAGTTTTCACTAACAAAACTGCGAAAGAATGTTTATTTGGCTTTTAGATTAAACTTGGTATGTAGCTAAGCACACTTCCCATCAAGTCACCCTTTGAACAAACAAAAAAAAAAGCATTATCAATACCGGTTCATTCGTTTAGGGGCTGCGATGCCACAGACCTTTTTTCGTCGGGAGGTAAAAAGAAAAGAAAAACAAAAGCATATAAAAGCTGTAAAATGAAAAAAAAAATGTGATCTTCTATTTAGCTATTAAATAAGTTTGTATAAGGTTGGAATAGTTTAGCGTGTGAATTTAAATTTGGTGCTGAATATTAACTCTCTTAACTACTTATTTATTTTTAATAACTCTTCAAATATTTCCTTCTCATAAACATTTAATATTTACTACAGGTAAATAAGACACAAGTTGTGCACATAACTTTTTCTCTCATTCATGAAATATATGTAATATATGTAAATAATAAATAATATGTTATATATAAGTAATTTTAATTTACCACTATACTCGAACGACATTACTGCCATTTTCCTTTTAGTTATTTAGGAATTTCATATGTAAACAAAGCTCTAAGCTATGTAAAGGATATGGCTTTAAAAGTCAAATGTCGTTTCCTCTGTAATGTAAGAAATGAAAAAATATTTTTTTTTTTTTGAACAAAATGATACTCATTTATTTATTTATTTATTTTTTCACATCAAAGGAACATTTTAATATCAAATAGCTTGATTTTCTTTGCAACGCATTATAAATTATGAGAACTTTAAAATCTCGAAGTACTTTTGTTAAATTTAAACCAGTTCTTTTCATTTCTGTAGATTAATTGTATATTGTCAAGTAGTGAAATTCATTAAATAAAGATTTAAATAAATTATTCGAATGTTCTAAAAGTATGCAAGTAATTGGAACAGACATTTCTTTTCTGGTAAAAAAAAAATGATTAAAAATTGAACAGAGAATTTATTGCTTGCAATCTTTATTCTAATAATCTATTTTTATGAATGATTTTTAGCTATTATTTATTGAAACACTTTTGAATACTGAATTATTAATCAAGCAAGATTTTACAAGAGCGCGACTACTTTAAAATTCGAAGTTAAAGCTTTTAAGTCACCATATTCATATGATTCATAAATATATGTTTTATTGATGTTTAGTTTCTACGAGTAGTTTTACCGATGGTACTTATTTGTTATTTATTTGAAAATTATTGTTTTTCAAATGATGCAGAATGCTGCTGCTTTTTATATAGGTTACACATTAAGTTCTTTAAGTAAGTTGGTGCTTATTAACAATTTTTTAAGAAAACATAGTATTCCGGGAAAAACTCGGTAACTAGTGAATGTGTCACTACTTCCTGAAAATTAGTTATTAAATTTATTTACTACAATTGGTGCTTTGGAATTTCGAAAATTAAACAGACTGTTCCAATATGATTTTTTTTTTTTTTTTTTGCATTCTATGTGATATAAATTTTAAACTATGGTTTTATTTCTTTACTACGTTCAAAAATGAGTCACCCAAAATCATATCCTTTATTTAAATTACTTTTAAGACAAATGTCCAAACATGTAATAAATGTTGAAGATTGGCCGAAGGAGACTGTGGGACACTTTTGTGTGGATCAAAGGTGAAGAACGAGCTGGTGATACAATTAAAACTGAAAGAACACATTGGTTTCTTTAAGCTATTTATACCATACTAGTTGCGTTGTCCATGTTTACCTTGAAAATAAAAATTGTGTCAAGTGACGTATATTCAACAATCAGGCTTAAATAAAAGAAAAAAAAACATGATGCAAAATTTCCCTTCCAAACAATGACGACAGACATTAAAATACTTTTATGAAATTTAAATGAGAAAGATATATTTGAAATGCGTAACCAGGGAAACGCAAAATAAAATGGTTAAGAAACGTTTTATACAAATTAATTTTCCCAATATTGGATATTTTAATGTGATTCAATGATTAACTCTCTAAATATCGCCAATAGTGGCCAAAATGAAACAAGATTTTTAAAAAAACCGCCAAACTTGTCGCCAAGTTGGTGGAAAACTTGGTAACTAAAAGCATGGCGGTATATCGCCAAGTGTTTGCCAAGTTATAACACCACTTGAGTTTGCATTGAAATTAACAATGATTTCCCCCCCAAAAAAGGTGTAAAAGACCCGCTTTGGACCATCAGAACGCAACCAAAAGAGGAGGAGCACAACTAAAACCCACCAGGAGTCTACGTACCAAATTTCAACTTTCTAGGACATACCTTTTTCGAGTTACGCGACATACATACATACGGACGTCACGAGAAAAGTCGTTGTAATTAACTCGTCGAATGTCAAAATGGATATTTCGTGTGTCTATACGTTCTTAGGCATATATCCACGTGTGGTCGGGTTGAAAAAAAAACTCAATATTCATTTGGGGGCAAGCAAAATGGAAGTTAAGGCCGATTTTTGAGTGCAAATTATTTCGCGAATACAATACTTCCTTTTTTGTAAAATCGTTCTGGAAACACGTTTTCGGAAATTTACAGAGCAAAATGGAAATTAAGGCCGATTTTCGGGAGAAATTTTTTTTGCGCGAATACAATACTTCCTTTACTTTGTAAAAGGAGGTAATTACTGATTTTTTTCCTCCTTTTTTCTTAGGGGGAACTCAAAGTCAGAGAAAGAAGGCTGTCGATTCCACTTTCATTCGCTTCGGCCGGAGTTCTTCCGCGAAGCAGGACTCATCCGCTGAGGGCTCCCTGGAGAAGCCACCTTTCCCTCAAGTGATGATCCCCGATCAGCAGGTCAAGCCATCTCCCGAACTGTCGAGTCTGCTCAGGATGCAGCCACCGCGTCTCCTCTTCAGATGTCGCATCGGCAACAGCCGGGAACTGCTCCAGGCTCTGATGAACGAAAACGAATGCTTACGTGGCTATCCCAAAGTCAAAAGGGAAAACGTTAACGATACCTTCATAAGATTCGGTAAACGCGAAGTGCGCCCTGAAGAAGAATTCGAAACGCCTCCAAATTCGAAAGAAGTCGCGAGATAAGTCGTCGGAAATTCCCCTCGTTCATGTTCCCCAACCCTTACCATCGTTTTTTTTTACTCCCACTCTCTTGTGAAATAATTTTATTTACATAGAACGAATTTTCGTTTTATTTTATCGGGAGTAAAAACTGCTCATGATGAGAAAATTTCCAGTCGTCATTGTTTAGCTACCTGGTTCATTGAAAGTATGGTTCAATATAATGCCTAATTAATCATATATATTTATAAATATATATATATAAACATACATATATTAACAAAAAAAATTATATAAAATTAATATATTATTGGTTTATTCACAGGCAAAATGTATATTTATACTAACATTAATTTCGATGCTAATATATCTTGTATATATTCACATTCCTATTAGCATACACGTATGATACGATGTATATACTTTTTTAAAATTATATAGTTTTATTTATTTACATTTTTCATTTTGTATATATTTTCATCTTATGTATGTTCACTAATTAATAACAACTAAATGCTACAGCAGCTCCTTCAACTGAGCAAGAATATTAGTGCGCACTAAACTTGCAGTTTTTTTTCCATCTACAGATGTAAAGCATACTATAAAGAAATTGTAATGATGACTAATATGCTGGTAGAGTTACCAGCATATTATACTAAAAGTTATAACTTTACTTGTGCTTTTTGAAATCAAATTAAAGCAAAATTTATTGTATTACAGTGAAACCTGTGTAAGTTGACCACTTGCGGTGCACTACTTTAGTGGTCAACTTAAACAGGTGGTCAACTTACAAAGGTTGATTTACGTGATAAAGGCTAATTCCGTGCCTGAAAAAAAAACGGTCAACTTAGACAGGTGGTCAACTTACAAATGTGGTCAACTTCACAGGTTTTACTGTATTGAGTAAAATGAAAGAAATTCATTGTTGTAATAGCTGAAAAAAACTGCTTGGTAGTATACAACTCTGTTGTGAAATAAAGCTTCGAACTGCATTTTTTTCCCAAAAAAGTTTTTTTTTGCTAAAACTTTTTATATATAGGCATTGCATCTTTGTTTTCCTTTTGACTTAATATCCCTATTTGGTTGAAAAACATAGAAGTTTTAGTCAGTAAATAGTTCTTTAACGCAGACAGAGCAGCAAAATCAAAAATATTCTCAGCTCAATCATGTCATCTAATTATGATTAGTACAAATGATTTTCTTCATTTAAATATTTATCAAACTTTATTTAATTTTAGAAAATGCGGCAAGCATATATTTGTTGCGTGGTCTACACGTATTTCTTGGCGGATCCTATGCTTTCAAATTAGTTTTATTGTAGGAACAATGAAAATACATTTACATTCCTAATCTCATATGCTTAAAGAAAATTTATGTATTTATATTTTATGTACGCACAATAATGTATACTGAAGATCTGTATTGTTTCCTGTTTAACATGTTAAGTTTATCATTACCGTTCTTCGTTAGTTGAACCAATATTAACCGATATATTACTTTCCAAGATTTACCGATATCATAAGGCATTTTAGCAGATAAATCTTCATTTCAAAAAGCATAAAAAGTTACTTTGAACTGATGCCTTTCTTTGCTATCAAACCAATATTAAACTTTCAAGATTGAGCAATATCGCTGAACAGTGTAGTAACTAGTTCTCATCAATAAGCACAGAAGGTTACTTTGAAAATACATTTATTGATATCGCCCTTTAATATTAAACAATATTGAACGATTTTATGGGTCATCTTAGTAGATAGTTATTCACATCAATAATTATAAAAGGTTACTTTAGAAACTTTATTAAGATTCGTAAAACTATAGCTCGATTGGAATGAATAAATAACACATTCACACACAGATAAATCGAACCAGCTTTTAGCAATGAACCAGGTATGTTGATGTGTGCGTATCCCCAGCACAGGTGTAGACGGAGACAAGCGTTATTTCATTTCAGTTAGTCGAAGGCTTGCTACAGACGAGCCCAAACAACAATGCGGGACCGAATCTTAGGAAGTCACCGTGACTACAGAAGCCCTTCTTTGGAAGGGAAAAATGATGTCCTGCGTGTGAAATTTATAGAAAAAATACTAAAAACCTTTCTGGTTTTGACACGTGTATCAACTTAAAAGTTGTTAAAGGAGATATAAATAAAATAAATAATGATTAGTAAAAGTGTGATTATTTTGTGTGATTGCGTGGTCTTTCTCTTTCGTTTTTCTTCCCTTTTCTTTCTGCATAATGATGATCTGAAAAAAAAAATCAATGACGCGTCCTTAGGGGAAAACTTGAAGAGATTTTAAAATTTCCCAATCAATAAAAACTAGAGTTATTTAAAGTATGAAAAATATACCTTTAAGGGGGATTAATAATAGGTTTTAGATACTGTTTTTATAATTTAAAGATCTTTACTTATGTTTATATTGTAAAAGACTTTTAATTATTAACGAAGTTACTATTTAAGTATTAAAAAAGCATGATTTTAAAGGGAAGAAACAAAACAAAAGTAAAAAAAATAAAGCTTGATTTTTTTCTCTTTTTTTTTAATTTAAAAATTCTTCTTTTTTTTCAATAAACAATACTTTTCTACTAAAATATTTTGTACACTAAAAATAATACGCTTAAAATTCTAGGGTTATACTTTAGTTACTATTATTACTTTAGTTACTATTATTACTTTAGTTGAAATTTTGTAAAAAAAAACTCCTACCAAAAAACCAGCGATTAAAGAACCCAAAATCATTGAGAAGCAGTGTAGTTGAAATATTTAGAAGATCTAGTTAATACTGATCAAATTGTTTCTAAACTTTTTTGAGCTATACTAAAAGTTTCAAACTACATTTTAAGAAAAGAAATGGAAAAATTGACTTTTTATTCAACTTTGCAATTTGTAAGGAATCAAGTGCCCCTAACTTTTTTCGTCAACTTTATCGTAAAACTTGGTTTTAATGGCACAAAAATATATTCTAATTTTTTCTAAATATTGCAATTATAGATAAGGTGGAAATTGAATAGAAACATCAAAGTAATGTGTTTAAAACTGAAATTGTAATAATTGCACAATAATCTAAATTTTTTTCATCACATTTTTGGATTTCTTTGAAATTTGGCTCATCGATTGTACCCTTCAAAGTAATTAAAAGTCCAATTTTTTAGATTTTTATCGCTTTTATTTTTTTATTTATCAGACTTTGATTTTTGGAAAAACCCTCTTTTTTTCATGAATACTTGAACATAAAATGGACGATAACTCAGTATCAAATATAGATAGAAAGATTTAGTAAAAAGCATTTTAAAGTACATTAGTTGCTGTTTAATATGATATGCAGCATGACTAATTTTGTAAAAAGTTTCATTTTTAAAAATTCAAAATTAAATTTAAAATTTAAATTTCTTAGAAAACATAGAATGATTTTTTTTTTAATTTCCAAACAATTTTGTGTATTTTATCTACATTTGTACAAAATTTCAACTTGAAAATTTCAACAATTTTCAAAAAAAAAATGTGATCTCAATGGGATCACATTTTTTTTTTTTTTCAAAACTGTTTTTAAAATTTGAAAAAAAAAACGAAAATAACAAAAAAGCTGGTACGTAAGAGTAATAATCAAAACAAACGCTTCCAAAGATCAAAAGTGACTGAGGCTCATAAATGGGAGGGGGTGAGGGGGAATCACAAATACTAAAATTTTGGAAAACATTAACAGACAAAAAGAATCAGAGGGTAAACTCTAGATACGCCGTATGCTATCAAACATTTTTTAAACATATGTATATGATGCATACACATATTGTGTATAATGGATTTCTGGGAGTATACCCTCAGAAAAATTGATGGGAACGTCATTGAATAGAACCCCACTCCCCACACTTGCAGCTTTTTAGGACAATTTAATTCAAAAGCAGATTCAGATGCTTCAATAAATGTTGAATAAAAATACCGATGTAAAGTATTGTTTGCATTCTTGTACCTGTAAATACTCGTATATACGACATGACTAAAAAATTAAATAATGCAAGCATTCGAATTGAACTTCACAAACACCGTACTGTATCAACTTATCTAGCAGCAATCTATTAAGTGATTGATTTATATAGTTAATAAATGAGGTAGAAAAAAAAATTTTCGAGTAGGTACTTTTTTTTCAAGCGACATTTAGTTTTTACAGAATTTTATTATCATCACTAAAAAAAGTATGTATATGCCGTAAAAAAATATTTTACCGTATTTCCCCATCCTGGAGAGCACTTTTTTTTGTTTGGTCATATGTTCCATGAAAAATGTACGGCATTATATTAAGTCATATTATTTAAAGAAGTTTTAGAATCTTAAAAAATTATGAAAGATCAAATGACCTGCAACCCTCGATCTGAATGGAAGGGTTGATACTCATATTTTCATCCCCGTACCAATAAATTGTTTTTTTGAATGCCGTGCCAATAAATTGGCACGGCATTGAAAAAAAAATGCAATATTAAAAAAAAAGAAAATATGCTAATGCCATACATGGTAAAACCACTTAAAAAGTCCGTAAAATAATTAGAAAACCAAAAATTTTGGGCCTTTCCTGACCTTTTTTTTTTTTTACGGCAACAAGTAAAAAACGATTTTTAATTGATTATCTTTGAAATGAACTTTATGCCGTACAAAATCTTTTTATCCTAAAATACCCTTTCCCGATGCGTCGCTTCCTGCTATGTACCACCCAAAATGTACGGCATTATATCACAAACCATAGTTATTTAAAGAATTTATAGAATCTTAAAAAATTTTGATGAACCAAATGACCTGCAACTCTCGGTCTGAAAGAAGGGGTTGGCACCCCCATATTTTCACTATCGTACAAATAAGTTAGTACGGCAGTGAAAAACAAGAAGTTCTGTCTAGAACTATACGAGCCTACTTTCCCGTATACCCATACTACTTTCTAGTACCTGATCAATATTCTCAAAAATAGCTAAAGTCGCAAACTGTTTCAAACATATTTTTTTTAATATTTTAAGCTAATTTCTAGGAATAAAATATTCCTCACTCATCTAAAAAAAATAAACGCGTAAAAAAATAAAAATTAAATTAAATTTTAAAAAAAACGAACAAATAAAATAGCAGCAGCTTTTAAACAAAGCAGCTAATACACTTTTTTCCATTAAAAAAAATCTTTAACAGCTTTCAAAACAAAAAAATAATAATTAAAATTAATAAGCTTATTAAAATAAATACATCGATCAAAAAAAAATCGTTTCTTTTTCCCCTGTTGCAAAAAATAATTTCTTAAATGAATTAATGCACTTACCAAAATAAATAAAAACAGTAAAATGTCAATTTAAAGAAATACTTTTCATTGTCAAAAAAAAATAATAATAATAATAATAATCGTCTGCGCATATCTTTATGTAGAAACATAAATGACTTCAAGTTTATTCCCCGAAAACTAAATACCTAAATTAAAACTTCAGCGTGAAAATAAAAAAAGTCATATCAACAATAATTATTTCGCAGTTAAAACCATATCTGTGGAGTCGGAGTCAATCTCATTTTGAGATAAAGGAGTCGGAGTCGAGTACCCGAGAATCGGACTCAGTCATTTGTCCTCCGTGTATAAATTTTTGCCAAAGCTACGAAGTCAGGGTCGAAGTCGGGGAGTCGGAGTCCGATTAATTATCGGCACAGGAGTAGGAGTCGGAGTCAGGTGCCCCTAAATTCTCGGAATCGGAGTCTGGAGTTTAGCGTCATGAGCTATCTCCAACAAAATTTGTTTGAAGTAAATCCGCCTTCAAGTACGGAATCTACATTGACTTTCAGTTTCCCTGGAGGCACTAATGTTGAGGGATTTGAACTGTTCAAAATTGAACGGAAAATTGTTCAAATCAAATATATATATTTATATACAAGTTTTTTATCAAAAGCTTTTTCCTACAAAGTTTGTTTGAAGCAAGTTCGCCTCATAGTTCAGAATTGCCTTCAATTTCCCCGTAGGCGCTAATGTTAAGTTTTTTTGAACTGTTCAAAATTGAACAAAAATAGTTCAAATCAAAAAGTGAAATATGGGAATGAGGTGCCCTCGTCGAGATCTTTCGAACAAAAAAAAGTTTGTTCGAATCGGACTATTCATTCAAAAGTTATTAGGGGGGACAGACAGACAGACCGACAGACATTTTTCCCCATCTCAATACCCTACTTTCCAATTTTTAATTTTTTGATATTTATTTAATTATTTTATTTATTTTTGACTTTTTTTTTTTTTTTTTTTTGTTTTTCGCGATATTTTTAAGATGCATTAAGCCTTCTTTCATGCTTTTTTCTTCTTTTTCTGACTTTTACTGGGAAAGTAGGCTAAAAAATGAAATTATATGTAAAAAGAAAAGAAAAGAAATTAATGCCGTACATATTAAAATCACTGAAAAAATCCGTAAAATAACTGGAAAACCAAAACTTTTGGGCATTTTCTCACGTTTTTTTTTTTTTTTTTTTTTTTTTTTTTTTTTTTTTTTGTACGGCAAAAAGTTAAAAATACCTCTTAATTGATCACCTTTAAAATTAACTAAATGCCGTACAAAATCTTTTTATCCTAAAATACTCTTTCCCGGTGTGTTACTTCCTACTGCCGGTGTATTCGCACGTACCACTCAAAATGTACGGCGTGGTGCTTGAACTATTTTTAATGAGCTACACTACGGCTTACAATAAGATTCCGAGTGGGTCAAATGACTCGCCCCCCCCCCCCCATTTTCGACGTGTCTTGTGTACTAAAACGGGGTTAAATATTTTTACTTCATGCATCTTATGTCTTGATCTTTATTTTTTGCACTGACCCCCAACTACGCAAAAGGTGTAACACTTTATTGGTGTGTCTAATTAATTTTTAAAAATTATAAGGTAAAATATCAATAAGGAATGCGTACAAAAAGATGCTCATTGTTTGACTTTTTCTCTATGACTCTGAACCGCAAGTGGCTTAAAACAAGGGGTCTAAGGACCTTTAATCTTCAGAATTTTCGATTTTCTGGAAAAAATATATGTTATGCATAATTTTATTCTGAACAATTTGATACCTTATTTATTACCATACGGCAAAAACTTTTCGAGTTATTGTAAAAATGCGTAAACTTTCCCCGTAGAGATTTATGTTAACAGCAGCTGTTTAAGCCTCTTTTTCTCAGGTGCCGATTTCTTCGGTTTTCTCGTTTTGCGCGCATGTTATTTTAAAAAGTTTCTTATATATTTCCGTAAAACTTTTCATGCATGTTTGTCTGATACATCTTAACGATCTGAACCTAAATTTCAACGAAAAAATTAAAGTTAATATTTAAAAATAAATATTTTTTTACCCAAAATTTTGGAAGTTTTCGATATTAACTTACCAAATTTCAAAAAAAATGCATAAATAATTTTAAAAAAATAAATAAATTTAGGTTCAAGTCATAAATATAAACCAGATAAACATACATTAAAAGTTTTACGGACATATATAAGAAACTTTCTGAGATATCATGCGCGCAAAACGAGAAAACCTAAGAAACCGACACCTGAGAAAAAGAGGCTTAAACAGCTACTGTTAACATAAATCTCTATGGGGAAAGTTTAGGCATTTTTACAATAACTCGAAAAGTTTTTGGCGTATAGTAATAAATAAGGTATCAAATTGTTCAGAATTACACTGTGCATAACATATATTTTTTCCAGAAAATCGAAAATTTTGAAGTTTAAAGGTCCTTAGACCCCTTTAAACAATAGTTTCCTTACGTGTAGCTAATATTTTGAATCATATAATGCAGAAATCTTTTCCAAATTAGAAGTAATTTCCATTTTTTTCTAAGTTTCACGAAAATTATTTTACAAGATTTGGCCCAATGCATTGAGCAGGTAGACGAATATAAATTGAATTTGACAGTCAGTATAGGATAATTATCCTTAGCGGAGTTAGTCTTAATATATACAGACAGAAAGGTAGGGATTTCGATTCGTAAAATGTTCGTAAACGAGCTGATGTGTGCATCACATGACTTCCTTTTACTCCAATTTAATGATAATAGTGTCACGGAATAAGCAAAGAAACACTTAAAATATTTTCATTCAGATACCTAAATTTTCCCAATATTGGCAGCTTTAATGTGATTCAATGGTTAACTCTCGAAATATGGCCAAATTGAAACCAGATTTTAAAATCAGAAAAAAAGGGCCAAATTTGTCAGCAAAATGGCAACAAAACTCGCCAAGCAAAAGCTTGGCGATATTTTGCCATGTGTTCGCCAAATTATACCACCACTTGAGTTTGCATAGGAATTAACAATGATTTCACCCCAAAAAGGTGTAAAAGACCACCTTTGGAATATCCGAATGCAACCAAAAGGGGAGATGCACAACTAGACCCCACTAAGAGTCTACGTACTAAATTTCAACTTTCTAAGACATACCGTTTTTGAGTTATGCGAGACACATACGTACATACACACGTACATACGGACGCCACGAGAAAACTCGTCGTAATTAACTCGGGGATCGTCAAAATGGATACTTCGGGTGTCTAACCGTTCTTAGGCATATATCCACGTGTGGTCGGGTTGAAAAAAAAACTCAATATTCATTCGGGGGCGAGCAAAATGGAAATTTTTTTCGCGAATACAATATTTCCTTTTTGATAAAAGGAAGTAAAAACGTTCTGAAAACACGTTTTCGGAATTTTGCAGAGAATAAACAAGAAACTAAGTAATTTACTCAAAACTAGGGGTTTCCAAACTGGGTGCTATGCTGCAGAGAACATAATCCAGTGAGACATTAGACTGTGTATAATTTCACGTGTCAAAAACATGGACTGAATATTTCCAGTGAATCACCGGAGAAAGTCGACATCTTCCGATTTCGATCTTTCACGGTAACATATCGCACGAAGGCAAGGAAAGTGACACAACTCAAAACTTGAGAAAAACGTACTAGCTACTGATTTAAAAGCGAAATTTAATACTATTCGAAAGCTAGCTTGCGTTGTGGCGTAAAAACGATATTAACAGTACTAAAATATCATTGAATTTTCTTAACTTAGCGTATAAGTTTTCGACATTTAAGTGTGCATTTTTAGTTTAGGCAAGAAAAACTAACCAGTCAACATCGCATCATAATGTTTTATAAATTTTCGAATATTTGAGACAAAATCACTAAAATCTACTATTGCGTAAAACCTTAATTTTCACGAAATGTTACTTCCTTTGCCAGAGTGTGATATATAAGAGATAAATTAGGGTGTCGTGAATTGGAAGCGTTTGGGAATCACTGCTCTAAACAATACGTAACTATAAAATAACTAACCGAACTAGGGATCTAAGGACCTTTAACCTTCAAAATTTTCGATTTTCTGGAAAGAATATATGTTATGCATATATTAATTCTGAACAATTTGATACCTTATTTATTACCATACGCCAAAAACTTTTTCAGTTACCGTAAAAATGTGTAAACTTTCCCCATAGAGATTTATGTTAACAGCAGCTGTATAAACCTCTTTTTCTCAGGTGCCGGTTCTTCGGTTTTCTCGTTTTGCGCGCATGATTTCTCAGAAAGTTTCTTACATATTTCCGTAAAACTTTTCATGCATGTTTGTCTGGTATATTTTTAAAATTTGAACCTAAGTTTTAACTAAAAATGAAAGTTAATATTAAAAAAAAATTTTTTTGCCCAAAATTTTGGAAATTTTTGATATTAACTTTTAAAATTTCAAAAAAATAAATAAATAATTTTTTTTAAAAAACTAAATTTAGGTTTAGGTCCCCCAATAAACCCAATAAACATACATTAAAAGTTTTACGGAAATATATAAGAAACTTTCTGACATATAATGCGCGCAAAACGAGAAAACCGAAGAAACCGGCACCTGAGAAAAAGAGGCTTAAAGAGCTGCTGTTTTCATTAATTTCTATGGGGAGAGGTTACGCATTTTTACGATAGCTTGAAAAGTTTTTTGTATATGGTAATAAATAAGGTATCGAATTGTTCGGAATTAAAATATGCATAATATGTATTTTTTCCAGAAAGTCGGAAATTTTGAAGGTTAAAGGTTCTTAGACCCCTTAAGAAGTTTTGTACAGTTAAAAATAAGTATTAGTAACTGGAAATTTGAATAAACTTTTTAAACTGTATTTGAAAGAGTGATTTTCGTTGAAGAGATATTTATGAAACGTTTTTCACGCAGACATGGAGACTATGTTGATGTTACGCAGCCGAATTTTTTTGACGACAGACATTTTGAAATATCGGGGAGAATACACTTTCTCATCGTTTTTCGTCATCTTCATCTTTGTTTTAACTATTTTTCCAAAATATCACAGATTTTGTCTCGCGTATTCCAGACAGTTTCTGTTATTTGGTGTATGCGAGAGTCTAGTATTTACACCCAGTCAAATTCTTGTCCGGACTAGACAGTATGTGAAAAAGTCGGAAGACCTGTGTGTCAATCCCTAGTTTCAAATAACGGAGTAAGAAAGGATTTGATGTCGAATATGTATGTGTGATATTGTAAATGGAAACTATAGTCGCGCTTTCTGGAGATTACGCATTCAGGATAACCAGGGGCGCTCCGAAGTTACATTTTTGGGAGGTATTCTAAATGAGAAGATACATAAAACATTGTTACATATACATGGTACGATCCAAAAGTAATGAGTCTTGGTTTAAAAAGACAGATTTATTGAGTTGATCAGTACAACTGCCTAAAAGTCTTAAAAATTAGCACCTTCTCTGCAACATTGTACTTCTGTAGGCGACTTTTCCATAACTCAAAGGCATCCCTGAAGTCCTGCTTCGAGGTATCTGCAAGGGCTGCCTTGACATGTACTTGGATTTCCTTGATGGAGTCGAAACGTTTCCCTTTCAGGGCTGATTTTAGTACTGGAAACAAGAATAAGTTAAGAGGCCACAAGTCAAGACTGTAGAAGGGCTAGGGCACCACGGGAGAGTTGACTTGGAAATTTCTTCAGTCAGAACTCCAGGCACAAGTTTCGCGCAGACTTTCCGCATGTGCAACTTCTCCGTAACAATGCGTTGCACCGTTGATTCCGCTAAGTCCAGAGGACGTTTGCTACTTGTTAAAGACTCAAACACCCGTCCATGTTAAAAAATTCACACACTCGTTGCACATTCACGTCAGTACGGACCGAGGACGGGCGTCCTGACTGGGGTTCGTCAGTCACCACTTACCGGCCTTAAGAAAGGCTTAGTGCGACTTTTCTACTTGTGAATTAGAAAGACACTCAGTCCCAAACGCCAGTTGAAGCATTGCGAACGTTTGAGAAGGAAACCGAAAGCAAAATTTGATCTCTTTGCGTTGCTCTGACGAACTTTTCATATCGCTGTGTCACGCACCACCGTATAGGGGTTACTGTTAAAGCTGATAGTACCGCTCGGAAAGCTGGGAGGCAATTGAGCTGCGTTGCGCTGTAAAGCCAACAACCCCCACCAGCGTCGCTGTCAAGCGGAGCGAGCTGCAGGGTGTGCATGCGTCAGTATGACGTGAGGCTCATTAATTTTGGATCGGACCATGTATATAGTTTGAATTGTAATTGTAATACACTGTCTCCAAATTTTTCGAACTTAAAAGAAAAATTTGCCAAATAAGGAATCTTTTGGGAGGTCACTGTGACCTCCTGTCGGGAGCCTTTGGAAGTTGCTTTGAATCAGGTAGGTTAACTTTGCAACATTTTATACTCTTTAGTCTATTTGACTTAAAAAGAAACTAAAAATATCTAATGCTCTCTCCGAAAATTCCTCCTCCTAAAAACATTGAAAGTCAACTAAAATTAAGTTTTTGGGGCTTCAATTGGTAAAAGTTGCAGGTACCTCTTAATGTTACCTAGATATTCTACAATCACGTTTTCAAGATTTCAATTTCGAGAAATGTCGGGGGATGAGCCCTTGAATCTCTATTCCCACGAACATCTGCATAGATCGTATAGAATGCATTTTTAAGACTATAAATTAGAAAACTTTCTGGGGTTTGGCCCCCGAGTCTTTCTTTTCCTTAACATTTTCTAAGAACGTTAAAATTGAGTTTTTAAAGCTGCAATTTCGAAAAATGATCAGGAGAGCGCAACCGAACTTCTTCTCCCTTTAACATTACCAACGATCGTCAAAAATGTACTTTTTGAGACAAGTTCCAAAACTTTAATAGGGAAAAACCTTTGTTTTGGAGATGCATTTTATATAAAAAAAGGGGGGGGGGGCCGTCAATTTAATACACTCCCCCCCCCTCTCCCTCTAAATTTTGATTTCGCAACGGCCCTGGGAGTTGAGCTATGTGGCGTGGGGTAGCAACTTCTGACTCAGGGCAGTAAGCTGAAGTGTAGCGATAAAACCACCTACCGCTGATCCAAATTTCGGCCGGCGGGAAGCAAACAAACTAAAAATAAAAATTTGTTATTTCCTTTTAGGCATTTTTCAAGAAAAGTAAACACAAAAAAATCTCAAAAACCACCACTCAGGAAAAAAAAAAACATAAAAAAACGTAGGTACATGGGGGGGGGGGGAGCGCTAAATAAGCTATCTGAAAAAATATTGTTGGATTATTACCCCATTTCGCCCCTCAAAATTTACAATGTGGCCCTTGAGTGAAAAAGATACGAAACCCCTGAGTTTTGTGACACCTTATTTATATTTCTTAAGTGTATGAATAAATAAACAGAGAGAGAGTGGATTTATTATCAGGTCAAAGAGGGAGTCATTACTAGATCAAGATCTAAGCAATATGACCCTTGTCCTGAGTAGAATATTCACTCCGAGAAGGACCCCGGAAATTTTTCGAAATAGTAGTTTTGAAATCGAAGTTATCGACGACCGTTGGTAATGTATGGGCAAGGAGAGGCTGGCTGACCTACCTTCAATAATGTTAGGGGAACGAAATTTTCGGAACTTCTTCCCCGAAGATTTTCCGAAATTATAGCATTGAAAACCAAGTTTAAGATCATCAGAAAAGTGGGAGAAGCTTCTGAAATTTTTCTAACTTGCAGCTTTTTAGTTATTTAGAGGAAGGAGAGGTTCAGTGGCCCTCCTCCGACAATTTTTCGAAATTAAAGCTCAAAAAACACAATTGTAGATGATTATCTTCGACTGTGTTTATTAATGAGAGGGTGTAACTTTTTCAAAATTGTAGCATTCAAAACGCAGTTTTATAAAAGACTCTTAATAATAGGAAGGGGGGGTTTTCGGGGGGGAGGGTGTTTCATGTAGGATGTTCTCTGGAATTTTTTAAAAATTAAAGCCACAAAAAATGGGTCACACACACAGATACGGAGACAGATATTTATATAGAAGAAAGTAAAAATGATTCAAGAAAAATAATTAAAGTGCTTTAAGAACAGACTGTTCTACTGCCATTAACAGAATCCGGCATCATTGAAGTTTGATACAAATCTTCTAAAGTCAATTTAAAAGTGAAAGATAAGATGGCAAAATAAAGTTAAATGAAAATTTATACACAAACAAAAGCTATTTTATAAAGAAAATATATTAATTGATGTGTGAAGGCTAAAAAATATATGATTGGCAGACTTCAAAATCAGTTAGTAACGATTTCGTTGAGACAAATAAATCTCTGAAAGGCAAGAGCATAGTTGCTTTTTTCAAATAATAAATTAAGAAAAAGAAAATAAAAAGTAAACTTTTATTTTAGCTGCCACCCCCCCCCCCCCTGATCGCTATCACTCGTATTCATTACACAGAATTGTGCCGTACTTCCAGAAAATTCACAATTAATTAAAAATAAATCTCTGAACCATTTTTGCAACTGACACTGACTCTATCCTGTCTTAGTTTTGAGGTATCTTTATTGAAAAAGAGACCTGACTACGTGATTTTGGTAGGAGTACGGAAAAAGGATAAATTTTGCATCGATTTCTTGTGAGACAAGTCCAAAAAAAAATGTCTTCCAAAAATTTCATGTTAAAAAAAAATCACACTCCCCTCCCCCTATTTTTTAAGACTTTGATAAAGTAACTGCTGTTCTTGATGATTCCGTATTTCAGTTCATTGAACCTGGAAAACGTCAAAACGATTCCAAAAAACGTGAAAGTGAAAAGTAAACGTTGGTAAAAATAACAACTGAAATTTTTGCTTTATTTCGCTTCAAAAAAGCGTTAAGACACAGCATTGATCACAGATGGCAGCACCAACTTCTTAGAACTCTTGTCGAGCACGTGAGGAGTTTGGGATCGATGGAAAACACATCTGTTAGCACAGTTCCCTAGTTTATAAGAGGACCCCAAATTTCAAAAAAAAAAAAAAAAAAAGAAAGAAAAAAAGACAAGTTAACCTTTTTTCAATTCAAACATCAAACGTATACTTCAAGATGTAAGATAAGTTATTGTTAAGGAAAATATTAAGTAGGAGAAACATATATTTAAAATTTGAAGTTGACTTGGATTTTATTTTCTCCCACCGCTATTATGTAAAAAAAAAAAGAAGAAAAAGGGAAAAAAAAAAAAGAAAAAAGCGCGTTTTTTCAAAGTTTAGAAGTTCACCGGCTTGAAGTCGCAAAAAAAATTAAAAAAATGAAGGCGCTCACTATATCAAGGGCGCAAAAATAACCGAGAGTGCAAGGGCTTGAGGATGCAAAAAAGAAACAAAGGCGCACAGGATTGAGGGCTTTAAAAAAATCCATTGAAAAAAATGAAAAAAAAAAGAAAGTCCGCATAGATTTGAAGACACAAAAAAAAAAAGCGCACAGGATCGACGGCGCAAAAGAACGAAGGCGCTCAGGATATCAAGGACGCAAAAATAACTGAGAGCACGTAGGTTTGAGGGCATAAAAGAAAAGATGGCGCGCAGAAAAAAAAACGGAATCACACAAGTTCAAAGACGCTAAAAAAAATTAAATAAAGAAAGAATAAAAAACGAAGTCGTACTGGTAGTCACACAGGCTATTAAAAAAAACAGAACAGGTTTAAGGGTGCAAAAAAGGCGCACAAAGAGTGTTCGAGGGCGCATCGGCCCGCGGGTCAGTAAGCCCTGCCCCCCCCCCCCCCCCCCATCAAACACATGCACAATACACACCAATAAAACAGATGAAAATTCCCATTTTAGTTTTGATTCCATCAGCAGCACTTTTCTACGATATGAAAAAAAAATATTCAAAGTTTAGGATAAATAAAGTTTTGTTCGATGGTTGCTAACAGGGCCTGATTAAAATATCAGAAGGCCCAGAGGCCAAACATCCCCCCTCCCCCCTCCCCGAATTGAAACATACAACTTTAGCTTAGACATTGGCTAAAACAATTTTAGCTCTTTGGGGGTCAATAAAAAGCAGGGACTCTAAACCACCGTCCAGTTCGCATCAGCCCCGGTTGCAAGAGACTCGGTGAGGAACTGGAACTGCGACACCATCTCTACGCTTTAAAAAAATAGGTTATGTAATGATGAGAGAAATATTTTGTTACCGTAAGTATTAATACAAAGTTTCCATAATTCTATTATCCAGATTTTTTCATAGCCTAATTAGTACATAGGCAGATTGAAGCTTTGCCTATGTAATAATAAGGACCCCTTAGCCAAGCCCTTTGCCCAGCGACCTCCAAGTTCCTAAGCAATGTGTTTCAGCACCAAATTTTTCTCACTAGAACACAAAACTGAAAGGAAAAATGTAAGGGGCGCACAGGGCCATGCCCCTCCCAAAGAATATGGAATTGATTTAGCAGTCCAATTAAATGTTTTTTAATGTATTTCTAAATAGTAAAAATCAAATTCCTAAAATTATTAAGTAAATGGTAATGAACAGCGTTTTAAAGCACAAAATTAGCAAATTACGTGTTTCGGGGTTACAGTTAACCCTTTTCTCAGTGTAAAATAGTGAACTTTTTGGATGTAAAGACATCCGGTAAAAATCCTTTACCATTCAACACATACATTTAAACTCAAAATCTGAAAACTCAATTTTTTTTTTTTTTTTTTTTTACTGTCACTCTGTCACTCAAAAGTAAAACACAAAGTGCAAAGACATGCGATATTATAGAATCGAAACAAGATTTTTCCAACACAGCATTAATAAATAATTATGCATAATACGAAAACTGTCAATACCTATGGGAAATGAAACTATATTTTCCTATTAAAACGTATTATATGAAGACACTCAAACGCAAAAAAAAAAAAAGATTTTTTTTACCAAATATTCAAAATTTTACCAATAAAACACAATAAAAAAATAAATAAGATAAGCAGCAGCGACTTTTTCTGTACGCAAACTACAATATTACAACTGTGTTTTACAGTTGGTCTGAAATCTTTCATCAAATTACACATACGTGTTCAAATAATCCTAGAAAACCGATTCAATTATGTAATCATTCCAGTACAAGAATTTAATTAGTCTGAAATACAGAGAAATACCTTGCAATAATGTATTCCCCGATATTTACTAACATGGCAGTCCTTAAATGCCCTTTCAAATATTACTGCTAGGGGCCATTTAAAATTATTGCAGCGGCAGCTTGCAACACGTTAATGAACGTTTTAGCAATTCCAATCTATCATAACGGTAGGAATTTAATCAAGACGGAAAATTTTAATTATCTTTGATCAAGTTTACTTTGCTCAAACCAGAATTGTGCAATGCATATAAGGAAGCATTTTTTGTTTAAGCCTATGAGATTTCATTTGCAAATCATTATAACGCAAACCTTTACTGCGAATGGAGTTGTTTTTTAAAGTAAAAAGGAATGGTACTAACGTTTTATATAAATATACACACATTAAAATGTTAAACATTAAAGGATTTTAATAGGAACGCGTCGCTTCAAAGTATAATAATTTGCAATGGAAAAGACATCAAGTTTCGACGAGTGTCGTTTCAGGTTATTGACAGGGGTGCCCAGTTGGGATGTTACTGTGACCTTCGAAAAATATCATTGTTCGGCAACATTTGGAGTTCCATTGGGCAGAATTTCGAGTTCCATTCGGCAAATTGAGATTTTCCGCCCTCCCAAAAATTTAAGTTCGATGCTCCCCTAGTTACTGAACAATTTCTTTCAATGAAACGAATTTGAAAGCTATGTGCTAAAAATGTATAAGTGAGGCAGAAAAGAAAAAATATGTGCTGTTCATTGGAAAAGTTGGTTATGTCCATCTTTTTAAAATGCGTATTCATTTGCTAAATAGCATCGTTATGTCTTTAAATGTAAAATACTTTGCCACAGAAAAATATCTAATGACAAACTGAACACTAGTAAGTTTTTTCATAAGGAAAAATTCGCAAAAAAGCTTTATATAGAAGGCATAGGAAAATCCATTTGCAAGGATATAATTAATTTTTTCCATGAGCATAGGTGGGTCGTATGGGGGGGAGCGTGAGGGGGGAACCTGCCTCCTCACCTTCAAAAGTAAAGGGGCTTTACCCCCTGACATTTCAGAGTTACAAATCTATGATCGGTTGAAAAATGCTTTCTTATAGGATGAATTGATTTATTTCACGAAAGTAAAAACTAAACATTTCAAATACATAGACTTTTTTTCATTTTACTTCATAATAATGAAAACTTTAAATTGAAAGGGACGGAAAGTCTAAGATGGCTATCCGTCCCGATTTTTGAGGTATATTTCACATATTTTAGAAGTTATAGAACCAATGATGTTAAAAGCCTTTAACACAGCTGAATTTTACAATACAAATAAATTAATAAGCAGCTTCGGGGCCACGCCCTCTAACCCCACACACTTATTTTGACCCCCCACGTTTTTGGTGTAGCAGCGGCCTATGTCCATGAGCCATACATATCGCAACCCCGGCAAAAAGAAAGTGACACAGCTCAAAAGTTTGGAAAAATAACTATTAATCTAAAATCCAAATTTAATGAGCTTTCTTGTTACAAATTTCGTACAAAGGTAACTTACTTTCGCGTTACATTGTGGCATAAAAACGATATAATCAATAGTGGCAATCATTAAAATTTCATAAATTAAAAGAAAAATTTCGAAATTTAAGTAAGTGTTATTAATTTTGCCAACAAAAACTAATCACCCCATCATAAGGGTTTTGAGCGAATTGTAACATTTGAGCCTAAATCACTAAAAACTACTACTATTGCGTAAAACCTTGATTTTCTCCAATGCTGCATTTTTAAGTTGTGTCGTTTTCCTTGCCGATGTGCGATAGATTAAAGAAATACACAAATATTCACTGAAAGTTTGTTTTGTTTTTTTTTTTCCAATTGAAAATGTATTTAAAAAACGAATACAAATTTTGGGACAAAAATACTAAGAATAACGTAAATCTTTCCGACACAGATGATAAATTTAAAGATTAAACGTTCACAAATGTTTAACTATTTTTCTCTGGGCTTTTAAGTATCATGTACCGAAATTAGAGAGCTTATTCGTATATCTATATTTAGATCAATATTTACCGAATCTTTAATCTTTGAGTAACGAGACGCATGAAACCTTTGACTGAACCGACTAAAGCTTTAGACACAAGCAATTGTTAAATTTTAAATCAACGTATCCCGAAACAAAGATCGTTTCGCATGCAGAAACAAGTCTGTTCTCGTGTAACTTCAAAGGGATTAAAACTTGAAACTTTAAATGACGTTGCTGTGGTTCCGAGAACAGTAAATTGGCGCTTAAAGTTAATGCTAAAGACCTTATTTTCTTCCACAGAAAAATTACTTAGAATATAATTTTTCTTAGATTTTCAAAAGTTGAACCACAATAAAGATTTCAATATTTTGTAAAGATATCGCTTGATCTATGATTTCTTTGGGTTATAATTAGAAAGGATTAATTTCAATCTTTCAGCTTTCTCTAAATACACGTTTCCCGTCAAATATTCGTTCGTTTTCATTATTTGTATTTCCCTGCATCTCTTCCAAAAAAATTTCAAATAATGTAACAAAGAATTTCAAAGTTTAACAACGAAATATATTTATTGATAAATCAAAATAACATTTGTTTGTTGACTGTTTAATAAAGTTATTGTGGATTTAATGCAGTTTGTTGATTCTTGAAATTCAACAATGGGTAGAACTTCGTTCAAAGTACGAAATTTACATTAAGTTGATTAGACACGAATGAGATTTTTTTTTAACACATATTTGTAAAATTACTAAAATATTAATTTTGATACTTTCATGACAATGAAAATACTTAAAGTTTTTAATTGTTTGTCTTTTTAAAAGTTTTTACTACTTTCATTGATACGGTTACGATGTCATTCACTGAATTTAAATTAATAATAATAAATGCTGAATTTGCATTTATTTTACAGTGAACATAAATAGGATTTTTTTTTTAATTTAAACTTAAAACTATTTTACGGTGATATTCAAGAATGAGTTATAATCACAGTGTACACTAAATCAATTTGCATACTTAACTACACGAACAAATTGTGTGGACACTGATCACTGAAGCCCGATGGAAAAATCTTTGGTATGTTGTAAAACACTAAAAACTGCACAAGTGAGCGAAAGAAAAAAAACTGCACTAACGATAAATATTTTTAAAACTATCTTAATAAAATTGCAAGTAATTCGTGTGTGAAATTACAATTAAAATGAATCAATAGAAAAGCATTCGCGGTAGAGTTCTCGCGTTGTTCCCACTGTATAAAATCTTATGGAGTTTGCTATGCAACATGTAAAAATCATTTTGTGTTTTTTCTCTTGACCTTTTGGGGCAATATAATTTAATGGGGCAAAATAATTATTAACAAATAGTGTGACAGAAAGAAAATGAGCAACAAATAGCAAAAAACGTTTCAAAAAATTGAAAATCTATATTTGTAAATTACATTAGAAGCCTTTTTCCTTCAATTAATAAAAATAAATAAAACTAATGTACGACAGTTTGTTAATTAACAGAGAAAAAATGATAGCTAAACTCAAATAAATTTCTAACACAATCTTGCTTAAACATCAATATTTTATTTCACATGATATAGATTTTTTTTTATTAACAAACACGGTAAATTTCATCTGGCAGATGAAGGTTAATCAACTAAATTTGTCTACAGTTTGAAAAACTTGCAAGGTAAGAAATAATTACTCAATAATCCTTAGACTAGTTGAACTTTTCTTACTTTTGAACACAATTTTACAACTAAAGTGTTAAACACACGAGAAATAAAAAAGTGTAATTATTGTGAAGTAAATGATATGCATACATGTATGAAGTATGTAAGTCGCATTAGTATGATGATTTTTTTTAATTAAATATTTATGACAAAAAAATCCTCGTCAAAAAGTTCAAAGGATTAAATTTTAATGACTCTAAGCATCCGCGTTGAAATATTTATATAACACCAAGTTGCAAAATAATGGATCTTGATTACATCCACAATTCGTAAGTTTTGTGAACAGGAATAATATACCATCTATATTCTGTTCATTACATTTTAATGCTCATGTATAACGCGACTATGCATTTATGTAATTTATGTCCCATTTTTACCTCATTTATGCAAGTTTAGAATATTAATTTTTTTTGTATTACAAACTTTCCTGTTAAACTTACATAATACATAGTTGGAAAAAAATTAATTTTGATTACGAATGCAGTTTGTGATTTCAAAAACAAGAAAATTGTGCATTTATATTTTTTCCATCGTTATTATTATGTTAATATATAACGCACTTCTCATTTTTACAAGAAAATTTATTGAAGTTGAAAAAATCTATTTTTCAATGACTAAACTTCCTGTTGAAAATGCTATGTAACACAAAGTTTCAAAATGTTTGGATTTTGATTGCATGCGAAGCTTACGTTTCTATTTTAGCCATCATATTTTCATGCTGGTGCATTACGCTCGTATTTATTTACACAAACTCTTTTTTAGTGCAATTTCAGCACAGCGAAGTTAAACAAAAAACACCAACAGTAAAGTTACTTCATCCACGAAAAACAAACTTAAAAACAATTTAAAACGTAACCCTCAATTGTTGCAACAAAAAATATAAAGATTAAATATTCAATGAAAAACCAAATGAGTGAAAAAATTATTTTTGTTCCTGTTCCAAGTTTCAATGAAAAGCTTTGTTAGCATTAAATAGGAAAATAAACTCAAAATTACCATTGAACCAAAAAGGAAAGGAAATTCCTTTGCAAAAACTGTCATTCTTTTGAATCATGATGTTTCAATGCTATCACTGAATTATCATCGGAATTGTCTGTTCGTGCTTACCTACTCATTTAAGTCTTGCTTACATGTCAATTTCATTACAGGTGGCACAGAAACCGATATTAAAATAGCGACTCCCCCTAGCGAAGTCATCAAACTCGGGTACTGCTGCTGGACGCACATTTGCAGCACGAAAGCCCATATGATTTCAGAAGTGAGGGCCACCGAAACGATGACAGCCCCCGTTGACTTCAAAGATGACACCAGACACAGCTCGCTGATGAAACCAACCACTGAGATGAGGATTACGCAAACGGCTTCCCATCCACACTTCCAAAGCGACATTTCGTTAAACACACTGCACAGAACCGACGAAAACACAACCCCCATCACCGCCCACCAGAAGCTCACGACGACAGGCGGAACATGAGTTATTTTCCTGATAATGGCTAAAGCAATCGCTTGAGCAAAGGCACCAATCAAACAGCCAGACACACCTTTGATGCTACTCTGGGAATAATTCATACTGAAGTTCGGCACACACACAAGAGCTAAACCAAGCACAGACAGAGTTGTGGATGTCAATTCTGCGACACCACATCTTTCTTTCAGGAAGAGTCGTCCTATTATTATGGTAAAGATGGGGGTGGAATAGAACAGCAGAGATGCTTCGGAGATTGGCAAATACACGAATCCGTAATAGTAACCACAAACAGCAATATTTCCGATAACTGATCGCAAGAATAGAATTAAGTTACACTTGGCGTCATACCACAGTTGACTGTCGGAGAAAATTATGATTGGTAACAGAAAACAAGTTGCTCCTATGCTTCGCAATCCAAAAATTTCTATTGCACCTAAAGAGTTTACTTCGTTCACAAGTAGGCCTTTTATACTTCCAAGAAAAGCGCATAGAAGAGCTAAAACTAAATCACGGAAGTTGAAATGCATCCTTTTTACGTTGAATAGTCTCAGTTGAGCTCAATTGGTTCAAACGAAATAAAAGATTTCATTCAGCACAGCACGATCCCGTTGAGTTCAATTGTTTCAAATGAAATTACTGGATTCATTCAGTACAACACGATCCCATTGAGCTCAACTGTTTCAAATGGAATTGCAGAATTCATTCAGCACAACACGATCCAGTTGAGCTCAATTGTTTCAAATGAAATAACAGGATTCATTTAGCACAACGCGGTCCCATTGTAGTTATTAAGTCAATTCTGTAGGGCAGAAGTCGTTGAATTTTCTGTTGAACGTCTTCACACTTGGAGACAGAAACATCAGTAGTCTTAATTAAACAACAAAATTACTTGTGCAGATACTCACACATCCATGTTTTTAAGGACCAAATATTGGTTGAAAATATTGCACATGTCTTATGCCTTATTCCTTGGCAGTCAAAAGAATCAAATATCGCCAAATGAAACTTGAAATGCCTTCCACCGTATTCCAAAGAAGGAAATCAATTTGAACTGAGTTCATTTTCAGTTTCTCCTTATAAATGCGCTAGTATTTTTGCACTTTTATGCACAAACATTCAAAAATGTACAAAAATAAGTTTCGAGAATTTTTTGCAACATTTTTTTGACATCAGGTTCGTTAATAAGCAAAGCTGAATGACAAATGCCAGAAACGACAGAATGCACAACAAATGGAGTTAAAGTTAATAAATCAAACTTGCAAACAACAATTGTTCGATGCTTGATAGATCTTTAGTCTTGACGGGAACACGTAATACCAGCGAACACTAGTTCCAGCGAGTGGAATGATGCAGGCTTACTTTCACTATAAGCATAAAAAAAAATGGCATAAAAAATGCAGGCAATTTGAGGCAGTTATTACCATTCTGATTAGGAAAAAAGGGATTCGCTCGGGAAAATCTTTTAAATGCAAGTTTAGTAGGAAATGCAAAGGAAATAAAATTACATAACAGAAGCATAAGAGGCATGCGTTTCTGAAGGTAATTCGAAAACTCAATAAATAAAAAGTCATCCACATTCACACTTCTTTTAGTCACGCTATTCATGGAAAATAAAATCCAATAAGTCAACCAAATGTCTCACGACAATAGAATAAAACGAATCGTGTGAAAACATGAAAATAAATAAGTGAAAGTAATTTTTGTCTGATGCGCTCAGTTTATAATTTACTATTCGTGCGTTAGTACTTCGCTTCGATAGACACTTTGATTTTGTTCCTACTTTTCTGACTAGTTCACGTGGAATGCTTTTCTTTAAACCACTCATGCTATTGTCTTATACGTGATGGGTTGGTAAAAAAAAAATGAATTGTGAAGATTTTTGCAGATTATTTAATTAATGTTATTAAAGTAGGGAAGTTAGATCATTATCTGCACAAATTTTTATACGATGTAATTAATTAATTACTCTCGAAAGAAAAAAAGCAGCAAGTAACATTTAAAATGCGCTATCATAGTGCATTTATATTAGTAAGAAGTTGTGCGTGCCCAGTACCAGGGGTGCCCACCTAGGGGGGAGGGGATCATCACACAGACTGTACCGTTGATTTTTAAGAATTTTTGAGGGGTTTTTTTTTTCTTTTTTGGGGGGGAGGTCTCTCTCTTGGAGGTCTTTGTAGTATTTAGGGGGTGCGTCCTTGCTCTTGTAGGGGGAGAGGGATGGGCACATCTAACTATACTGCTTTCCAACCTAAGAAAGCTGTATCGCCCAAATTGTTAATTTCGAGAAAACGAGAAGTTCTTTTAGCCGAGTCACTACTATACGGAAATGTTGGGTAGTGCCTACGTAATTTCTTCATATCTTTTATAGTGCTTTTATATTGGTTTTCTAGCAGTATTAGAACAACACACAGTATCATACTATAACCTAGAAAGTGAGTTTAACTACAAATGAGCAAAAAATGGTTTTAGTGCTTTTTAGGTTTGGACGGCAGTGGACAGCCAAGAAATAGTTGTTTTTTGTTTTTTTTTCCAAGGCATAAAACTCCTTGATATTTTCTGAAACAGTGCAATTAATTTCGCAGAAGTGGAAACGGAAGACAGAAGACTAACTCTTTGTTGAGAAACGACGTGAACAATTATTACATAGGGTAGGTGGGGGTAAAGCCCCGCGTGGGGTAAAAACACGCACCGACATTTTAACTTGATAACCTTGGAGTAAGAAATTTACCTCTAGGTGGTGGGTTTGTCCTATGAAAACCTATTGATCAATGAAATTTTGTCCTGACTAAGCACTCCAGAGACGAGAAAGGAGGATAAGTCTGTTTTTTACTACTTTGATCTAACTTTTCTAATATATTATTTGAACATTGTAAAATGTAGAATTTGAAAAGAAGAATCAATGAATTACATGTTAATACTGGTACATTAAAGCTTCACCTTCGCGTGAAAACAGTTATTCTAATGGCTGTTTAAAAGCAACATGGGGCGTTTTTCAGAAAGTGACAAACCGGGGAAAACGGAAAATCTCCGCAGTTGTTTTGGGGTAAAACCCCGCATCTCCATAAGGTCAAGGATTCTCTCCACTCGGCTTAAAATAGTCTCTTTTTTGAAATATTATTAATATCTTTGTTTAGCATGTGTTTTGTACAGCTTATTCATCTTAAAAAAAAAAATTGTTGGTGGACATTTACTCATGAAGTTTTAATTTGGATAAGATTTGTTAGGTAAAATCTTACATTCATTTCAATTCAAATGTGCTTTCATTAATGTATTTTTTTTTTTTTTTTGAACATTTACGTACGCTTACTTTTTTATTCTAGTACCTTCAGAAGAAAAACAATTCAGAACCATGATAAATGTCGAGCTTAATGAAGCACGTAACTTAATTGCAGGCATCTCTTCGTTCTGTATGGTAGACATTAAAGTTAGGTTCAAAAATATCGATTGAAGACATCACTGAAAAATGGAACAAAAGCTTGGGTGTTCGAAGAAAAAACAAATTTCCCTATAATTTCGAGTGAAACTGTAGAGAATAACTCGAAGCTTATCCCTGCACAATGTGGCCATGATAACTTTAATATGACAAGAAGGAAGAGGTTATGTAGAGGGTTTTTTTGTACATAAAACACATAGAAGCCTGCAAATGTACTGAGACACAGGAAGAGTCATTGGAAATGAAGACGTTATAAATAAATTGTCGTAATCTCAGCAGGACACGGTTCCACCCACGACACAATAACATTTTTAAAAAACTCAACCTAGTGTACTGTTCACTTAATGCACTGGGTACTAGATATTCAATTAAATTATAGCTTCAGGCATTTAAGTTATTTTTTATAATGCGGCTGTCATTTTTTTCCGGGTAATTAATCCTCCTTTTGTAAAGAAAATATTTTCGTGACAAAGTTAAAAAAAATAATAATAATAAAATAAACGTGTGAGATATTTAAGTTCGGTACTGTTGAATAACAATAAACCAATGGTTCAAGGAGGTTTTTCAAGTGTTTTTATCAAGCAGTCACCCTTTTTATTCACATTCATCTTGAGTGGTAAAGATCCGCATTGCGGAGTTTTACCCCATTTTGTGGGGCAAAATCCCGCAATTTTTTCCCCCGCTAAATTGTAATGTTCTTAATTATCACTAATCAGACGTAGCTATAATTTGGAAGGATTATAGGTAACAACCCACGCAATGACTCTAATTTGAAAAAATGGGAAAATATTCCCTTTATTGACCATGGTAGTATAAAAACTGAAAATCGCGGGGCTTTACCCTCACCTAGCTTCCATTAGCTTTTAGTGCCTTGTAAACAATTCTATGTAATTTTGTTACAATCCACAGATTTTATCATAATGAATAGAAAGTCTGCCTATTAAAGGATTTGTTTTGCTTGCTATCCATATTACCTGGATTCAGGGTTGAGAGGTCAGGGGAGGTCACTGGGACCTACAAAAAATGTCCTTATTGGACAAATTTTGTCTGACGATTCGGCTAAATTTTGAGTTCCATTCGGCGAAATTGTCATCATTCGACGAAATTTGGAGTTCTATTCGTCAAAACTATCATCATTCGGCTAAATTGTGAGTTCCGTTCGGCCCAAATTATCATCATTCGGCAAATCGAGAATTTCTGTCCTCCTAAAAATTTAATTTCGGGGAGCCCCTGCATGTATTATTTTCGATTCTCCTGGTTTCCTTAGATCCAAGTTTGTACGGGCAAGCGAGATTGTACGTAATACAGAGTTTCCACGCTTTCTTTTGTTTGAAATCAATCCCTAAATCTTAAGATTATACAAAAACTTTATTTGTGGTGTGTAGAATAATATTATTATCTTATTTTAAATTCATTCCTCCCAAAAACTTTATGCTATGAGTAATTGAAAAGTTTAAAACTTTACCTGTTTGAAACATTCGTTGAAGCAAAAATGGTGTATTTCCCGAGCCGGATTGACGAATTTTGAATCCAGAACAGACCAGCCAGTTTGATTAAATGCTTGTACATTTTCCTTTGTGACATCTTTAAGTAGTCAGACAATGGATAGTCCGGACATCGTACTAAAGCTTATGCCCGCATATATTCAATACAAAAAATAATGATTAACAAATCAAAAAATTACATAAGGACACAATAAAAAGAGCTTTGCGCTCCCTCGCATAAAACCACTTGCGTAAGATCTACAAATTAAGGAAAATATAATGCGAAATTAGTGCTGGAAACGAGGAAGATATTTTTGTTGGAAAAAAGTTGCTCTTTGCAAAGCAATAATAAAACGCAATGTTGACCATGTGTTACAAGAAAAGTTGATGGATAGTATAAAAAAACCTTTCCTATGCGTAGTGTACTTTTATTACACTTAAAGTGAGCATAATCTTCCTGGTATTAACTACAGTAGGGCTATTGACTATTTTTCAAAAATATTACCTTTTGAAAGACCAGGTTGAAAGCATACATTACAGCGATTATCCATATTTTATTTTATTTTGTCAGTGATTTATTTTCTTACTTCCTTAGCATTGCATAACTGACGACGAAAGTGTATTTTAACAGCCATTCGGCCAACCCCGGTAACAGCTTCTTAGCTTTTCCATGTTTGGAATGAGAGATTTTGTAGTTTAGCAAAGTGCAAGAATCTGGATCACTTCTACAGGCTTATGTATTGTAGCTATGCATAAAAATCTGATTCACTTCTACAGGCCTGTATTGTAGCAAACTGCAAGAATCTGGTTCACTTCTACAGACTGTCAGTTACATGATAGTATTACGAAAAACTCACTCGTATTTTATGTGACACGAGACAAAATGTATCATTTCCATTCCAAACGAAATAATAAACATTCCACAAAAAAAACATCAATAGCATTATATCCATTACAGTTAAGTGCCCATACTTGGGACAGTTTTGAACTTTTACCTTTAGTAAACTAAGAAGTTTATTTTGCAACCCAATAAAGAAAAAAATATCATTCGATAGAAATCATATAACCTAGTAAACTTTCAATGATTTCAGAATGTACACTTGCCCCTGAAAACATTGAATTTCTCCCAGCCTTCTTAATTCTTTTGAATTTAGTATTTCTGCTTTTCCCTCTATACTTGGAAACATAAAAGCAATTGGTAAACAGAAATAATTCTTTTTGCTGCTGATTTTTAACTCTTCATGTTACTCATTTCAGATCTGTTTGGATTCATTTTCATTCCTTCATAATACGTAAAATTCACTACAAATATAATAGCCTTATCTATACTTTGAGACTCATTTTCATTAGTAGAACGGAAAAAAAATATTTTGGCAAAACGTCTTTTACTCATCAATAGATTCATTTTTTGTTTTTTTACCAATAACAACTGTTCTGTCCTGTTTTGGTATGACACATTTTTTGTAATCTGAATAGCCCTTAACTTATAACATTTTGCATCTATACGTTTTTGTTGATACAATTGTGCACTTTATTTCCTCAATATTCTTTATAGACACTTTTTATGCCTTAATATCCTAACTTAAAACATTGCCCCAAGTTTGGAGCGTATTTGCAATTTCTCAAATTTATGAACATATAAGTTGAAATGAATTAGTTGGGTGGGGAAATGAATTTGCCCAAATAAGGCCCAGGTACGAAGCCATGATGAATTGTGAAACAAATTCAAACTAATGCTGCTCAGTTAGCTTAGGCAGTGGCGCAGCGAAGGGAGGGGGGTATGAAAACACACCCCAGAGCCATTGGTTTTAACATAAATGCAAATTCTAATACAGTGGTTTATGGATATAAAAGAGCTGTTTTGATCAAAAAAAAGAAACCCTTCTGAAGGTATTTTTGATCAAAAAATCCCCTTCAGAAGATATTTTTCATCAACAAAGCCCCTACAGAAAGTATTTTTAATCAAACCAACGCAGATGATTTTTTCATCAAAAAATCCCTTCAGAAGGTATTTGAGCGTAGGTAATCCAAGTGATTTCCATACTTAAAAATCATATATTTTTTCGAAATTTTCAAAATCATGAAAATAACCCATAAAGCTGATGCATCAAAGTTCAACTCACATAACCTCATAAGAAAAATGTTCATTTATTCTGTTACACCATTTATTTTTTATTGGGGAACAACAGGTGTACCAGCTCTCAAAACTAAATTTGGCAAAATGTCCCAAGTTAAGGTACTGTCCTAAGTATGGACACTTGACTGTGCGGCGTTTGTGGAACAAAATATTTTAAGCTTTTTGCATACTTTCAGAATGCACTTTTTTTTTTTTTTTTAGCAATTATGAATTTTGTAGTAAGTTACCGCCCTAAAACCAGAAATACTTAAAATACACCGCCAGCTCAGTTATTCCATCCGAGGACTGCAGTTTCGTGCTTTTTAGCACTCATCAGCCCGGAATAGGAATCACATGAGCTGGAGGCGAAAAATCTCTTAAGGGAGCCAAGAGAGCCAAACAAACTGGTAGCTAAAGCAGAATTAGCAAACCAGATGAACGACCGCAGCAATGGTGCGGTTCAACTCAAAGATTGATGGCAAAGCTAAGGTATTTTGTAGTAAGTTACCGCCCTAAAGCCAGGGCTAAGGCAGAAATACTTAAAATACACCGCCAGCTCAGTTGTTCCATCCGAGGAGTGCAGTTTCGTGCTTTTTAGCACTCATCATTCCGGGCTGATGAGTGCTAAAAAGCACGAAACTGCAGTCCTCGGATGGAATAACTGAGCTTGCGGTGTATTTTAAGCAATTATGAATTGCTTATTGTTTTCACTTGAACGTTGAATGACATCCGTCCTTAGGCTCTATGTTTCTATGCTTTTAACCAGGCATCCAAGGGCCTCGGAATCGAATTATGTATAAACGACTTTCTCGACTTAACACAATCCTTTTTTAGCGCAAACAGTATCCAGCACATAACATCCAGCCCCTGGCATTCATTTGAATTTTGAAGTATTGAATTCAAATTATGGATGCGATAAAATCCATTAGTAGAAACAAGAAACCCAACGAGTAGGGTCCTACCGCAATTCGTGATTGCGAAACACATAATTTGAATTCAAGATTTTTTTTTTTCACTGAAGCCGTCCAACTTTGCCATCACGAAAAATATCAAACGGACTGATATCATCCAATGTGTTAATATTCGCTTCTCTTTCAATTGTCGTTCTCAATCGAAAGCTTTCTAATTTAGCATGTAACTTTGGGTCTCACAAATTTAGTCCAAGCAATTTAAGAAACCTTAAAAATTGGCACGTGTGCATGGAACTTCAGTCTAGTATGGGTGCAACATCAGATTCATTGCACGTCAACCTCTCTTGCAATCGCTATGGCTAAACTACAGTTAATTAGTTTCGTCTAGCGTTTTGCATCATTGCGGAGGTTTTGAAAATAATCCCAGTATACTCTAAGTTGCTTTTTCTCTCTTTGCATTTAAAATTTAAACCTACTTTTCGATGTCCAATTCGTCAAAGATTTTAGGGGATACTCGTTGGCCTATGAGATCGAAGCCAGAGCCAAATTTCGTTCCACACCGGCTCTAGGCAGATTTGAAATCTGCTGCTCCCCCCCCCCCTGCCCCAAAAAATAAAAAATGTCTTTGATTCAAAACACGGAATAAATAGTGTTCCCGAAATTTAAACTGTCAAGCTTCTGAAGAAATGATGACGTTTTACATTCAGGAGCGACCCGATGGGATTTCGCTGTGACCTTCCAAAATGTACCTTATTGGGCAAATTTTGCTGACGGTTCGGAAGATTTAAAGATAATCTTGCAACGTTGGGATTTTTTTTTTCTTTTTCCTTTTTCTTCAATTATAAAATGATGCCTAATGTTCCATCTCATTAGATGTCATGTAAGTATAATATGGGTGCATGCTCGTATGTTTTATCATTAGTCAAATTGGGATTCCCCCTCCCCCTCAACGAAAAATTTTAATTCGAGGCCCCCTTGTTTATATTTAATTTTGTACGTCGGTGTTCATTGCTCAAGTACCTGGCCAAATGAAATTTAACCTACTTTTCTTCAATCGACGCCCGCTTTTTGTCTTCACACTTGTTGTTTTGCACTAATCTATTACCATGCTTTAAAAAAATTTCATTTTCATAAGATGTGTGAAAGTTAACATTGTTAAATTACAAGAAAAAGAGGCCACTATGGAAAATGAAAGACTGCTATTATATTTCACTTTGAAGAACAATAATTTTGCAAAATGTGTGGTTACCGCAAAATTTGCCGCCCTAGGCGATGCTTCACTTCGAATGCCGGAGGCCGTGGGTTCAATACTCACCGGAATCTGTGTGTTACTTTCTGTGAATCTTTCTTGCACTGTCTTATCTTCTTTACTAATAATAAAGCTGAAAGTCTCTCTGTCCGGATCTATCTCTGTCTGTCAGGATCTCTTTGACTCGCATAGCGCCTAGACCGTTCGGAAGATTTTCATGAAATTTGGCACAAAGTTAGTTTGTAGCATGGGGGTGTGCACCTCGAAGCGATTTTTCAAAAATTCGATGTGGTTACTTTTCTATTCCAGTTTTAAGAGCAAAATTATCATAAGATGGACGAGTAAATTACGAAATCGTCATAACGTGGAACCGTAACATGGGCACAAGCCAATCGGAGAGAAAATTCACCATACGTTATTTGTAAATATACAGGCGAACCAAAAGACCTTTTAATTTTCTATTACGGGCAAAGCTGTGCGGGTACCACTGGTTACTAATAACAAAGCTGAAAGTCTCTCTGTCCGGATCTCTCTCTCTCTCTCTCTCTCTGTCTGTCAGGATCTCTGTGACGCGCATAGCGCCTAGACCGTTTGGCCGATTTTCATGAAATTTGGCACGAAGTTAGTTTGTAGCATGGGAGTGTGCACCTCGAAACGATTTTTCGAAAATTCGATGTGGTTTTTTTTTTAATTCCAATTTTAAGAACATTTTCCCGAGCAAAATTATCATAAGATGGACGAGTAAATTACGAAATTATCATAACGTAGAGCCGTAACATGGGCACAAGCTAATTTACGAGAAAAATTCACCATACATTATTTGTAAATATACAGACGAACCAAAAGACCTTTTAATTCTCTATTACGGGCAAAGCCGTGCGGGTACCACTAATGTTTTAATAAAGAAGTTCAACTTCTAGAGCCAATAGCACCTTATATCTCCACAGTGATTATTAGACAACAGCAAGGCTTTAAGGCTGCTGAACGAGTTCCAAAACTTTGGATAAGGTATACCACAATTCCATCTCACACTATACATAGATATTCATTTTCTGTCAATAAAATAATCGGGTTTTTTTTCCCTCCCTTTTTGCCAGTTTTTATGTAAAAACATTGAGCCTTAAGGAGTTAAAACATTCTTAATGAAAAATAGAAGGTGAAAATTTGTTGTCACACGCGTTCTGGAAATAAAGTAGTCCCGGTTTTACGAGGGCTTATTTTACGCGGTTTAAGACTTGACACCATTTATTTTATTTTACGCGGATGAGTTTAAGTTTCACGCGGATGCGGCAATGCAAACCGATAAAATTGTCCCCTCTTTCAAAATCCAAACTCTTAAAGATTTTAGATTACACTTAATAAACTGCATTTTGGCATGTTAATAATCAAGTTTGGGCCACTGGAGACATTTTTGGTTCCATAGCTATCTCCAAAAGTAAAGTTATTAAACTCACACAATTCAGAAGGTCACTGGAAGAAGAGCTTTTAGGAGCGACAAAGGAGGACAAAAGCAACGAGGATACCGACATCGATGACACAGAACCAAAAACGTTAACTTTGAAAGTATTGAGAAATTCCTTGACAATAGAAATGATCTTTCTGATTTGTTAGTGAAGGAAAATTCTGTCATGGAAATGATCATGGATGCGTTAATTCTCTGCAAAGAAATACAGATAAAAATTCTTGACTGCCAAAAGACTCATAGCAAGCTCCTGTTGATAAACACTAAATTAATTTGTGTTTTCTTTAGGCACGTTGTGCATAGAAACCGATATAATTACACATTAAACTTATATTACAATTAGTCATCACTAGAATGAAGTTTTTTTTTTTTCTCATTTACGGAACTTAACCGCTATTTTAACACTAATATTAAGTCTCAATTTACGCGGTTTTGATTTACGCGGCATTTCCGAGGAACGTAACCCCCGCGTAAAACGAGGGTCTACTGTACAAGAAACCCGTTCTTCAATGCAAAAGTCTTGAGCTTATGGATAAAAGAACATCTGACAAAAGCCAGAAATATTTTGTTTCATTCTCTTATCATTTACAACGGATCAACGTGTCAAGTCGCTATCATTGCATAAAAATGTGCATGCACTGTATTGCATACATTGCATCAATGTATGATGTAGGATGTATAGTTGCTAAAAAAGTGAATTCAATTTTTCAGCATTAGTTCATTGCCTTCCTCACGAGCGAATCACTCAAGCTCATAAATTTGAATCCATCCAGATTCTTATTTCAGAAAAAAATCTAAATTTCAGCGTATATTTCTGTTGAGCCAAGCATATAGAATAGAATTCACAAGCAAGCATAAAAAAATTCAGAATTTTTAGATTTCTCCAACGCTGTTATATTGTTTCGGTTCTAAATTGAGCGTGACACGTTTTCATCATTTGTTAACACTTGCGTCATTTGTGATACAGTGAACTTCGTTGGAAAATTTGCAATGTCCTTCACATTCCTGCATTTCTGAAGAACTCTGTTTTGAGACATTCCACTTTATGATCTTTAGATTCGTTTGCATTGAGGAACATGTATTTTTATTCAGAAACTAATTTTAAATTCTGTTTGTTGCACAGCTACAAAAGCATTTTCATAGATTGCCCTTCACGGATCACAATTTATACAAATTCATACTTCTGCCACACTTTTACAATATAGGAAGAGCAAAAAAAAGGGGGGGAGGGAGACTCTTCCTTGTTTGAGCGACCAGAGATGCATAAATGTGTCAATTTATTCGGAATAATTACGCTCGACAGACGTCCCGGTTTTCAGACAAAATCCCAGTGTCCCGGCATTTTATTTCACGTCCCGGTAAAAGATAAATTTGATTATAGATGATCAAAAAAAGTCTAAAAATAATTTACTGCGAAAGACTCTTTATGATAATTACTTTGTAGTTTAAAACATTAATATGTAAAATGAATACCGGATTAGATTTTGAATATTTTTTCAACAAGATTTAAACCAAAGAAAACTCTGAAAATAAGTCCTCGTCAATGAAAAGTAGGTGTAAATAGTGTAAAACGTTTTATTTCTCGTTCAAATTCATTCCTTCGAATGGAAGTTACTTTCAAATTATTGACAAGTACGAAATAAAACGTTTAAATTTATCTGCTTGTGTCATTTATTATTACCCCCGGTTTAAGTTCATAATTATTAGTAACCATTTATTCATAGCTTTCAGAATGAACTATCCTCTAAAATATTTTTAAAAAAAAATTAGGATTTTTATTCTTTTGAATACCCGAAATTCTGGGGGGGGGGGGGGTCGCACTCCGGTTTCAAGGTTGAACATTTTAAAAATCAGGTAAGTCTTGGAATTCTGTACTGTCTTAAATAACTAACAATAAAGTTTTGTCAAAGTGTCGCAATCAACTTTTTCAAACAGTAACCCTCTTTTCTACCACAGATTTGTTATCACATAGAGCCCAAATTATATTCAAATGTTTATATATTCGCTTGTAAATATACAAATTGCGCGTATATTTACATGCGATTAGATAATGTAATACGTGATTAAATAATGTTTTTATAATCGCGTAAAATACGCAATTGCATATTCTTGCTTCTTTTGACGTTAATGTATAGAAATACAGAACACCGCAAATTTTTTAAATAAATGCTCCCACGATCATAGGGACCCCGAAGAGGATTCATAAATGCAAATGATACACGAAAAAGAATTAATATAGTTCTGTGCTAGACAAAGGGGCCTCCGAAACTGTGTTCTGATGGGCCCCCAAACCTGTAAATAAGTCACAGCATTTTAACATACAGTCAGTCTTCAGGCGACCTCAAATTGTTGTGGTCCTTTGTACCTCATTCACAGAAGTAACAAATTTCCTCTATGACAATATTTAAGGGGCAGCGCTAGTCAAAACTATCAAGATTCCTTTGCTCTAATGTCAATATGTAGTCCTTGATAAGGAAATTACGGGGAAACAAATTTTTTTTTTAAGTATATGAGTCGTCTCATTTGTAATGTTTAAAATTTTTGTCTTAGTAAATTTAGATGAAGTATTCACTTTTAAGTAAAAGATAAAGTACAACGTCAAAATGCACAATTTAGAAATAAATAATTGCAGATACGTGTTATGGGGTTAAAATGAATCTCCCTTTATGCAAAAGTGAGCTTATGGATGAAGAGACATCTTTTTTGGATCGTTTCATCCATAAGCGCCTTTCATTTTCATTGTAAAAGAGGTTCCTTGTAACCTCTAAACACTTGTGCACATGTTATCGCTAATTTGTGTATTTTCATGTTGCATTTCATACTTTATTTTTAAGCACAAAGGCTTCTAATTTCTTCTCCTTGACACTATACTGCCGTGTGCAGGTAAAGAGCAGTAACTGCAAATTTTTCATTTTTCATGTTCTTGCATTTTTGTCATCTATTGTACGTTATCTTTACTGTACAAGCTCGCTTATTTGGTTTCCGCTGAAAAAAAGGCGCGGAAAAAAACGTCTTATTCTAACATTTTCCTATTATTAGTATTGATTCCACCGCACATTTCTAGAAATATCTCGGAAACTCGTTTCTGCAGATACTGCCGTTTACCTGCACACGGCAGTATAGTTATTAGTTAGTAAAAACACGTCATTATTTTTTTTACTAATAAAAAAATCATATTACTCATGCATCAATCTTGAGGTTATTTGCCGCTTTAAAAATATCCCGTGTGTGTGCACTGGTATTGTGTAATAACTAGTTTTGGTTCATAATTAGCAATTCTCAATAACTAGCACCGGCAACCCCTACATCCCTATCCCTCTCCCCTCCCCCCGAAACAGAACCCTGGCTAGGCTACTGATGTTAATAATAAGAAAAGAATTTTTTAAAAAATTCAAATTTAAATCATCGTTTAAATTAAGGTGAAGTGAAAAAATGCGCTAAGTCTACTTAGAAAAAATATATAAATTGATTTCTTTTCAAATGTAATTATTATTTTTCATACACATTATAAAACATCTGAAAATCATTCCCGCCTCCGGTACCACCAATTTTAAAATTATGTGTATGTGATGGATTCCCGTGCATCCGTGCCAATGCTCCTGTGATGAATCTTGAGTTTTTCGAAAATTGATGATTGATTAGCCCCCCAAAGATTCAAAAAATGGGACATTGTTATCGGGTGTACGTGCAGTCACGGCGAGGTATCATGGCGTCTTGGTATGTTTACTCATGAGTGAAAATCTAGTAAAAGAACAGGGAAAGGCAATGAAGTCCCCTTTAGGGGGTTAATGTTCGTCCTTCGATGAGAGCAAAAATCATGGGCTACCAGAATTCCACAGCAGTTAAATTTTTCAGTCGTGACGATTGCCTTATTCCAAAGCACTCAATCGGAGCGAGAACGTGTAGGGAAGAAAGGTTGTAGGGATTGATAGCACATTGATTTTTTTTTTTTCTTAAATGTAGGGGAATGTGGGGCAAGTGAAATGGTTAAGATGACTGAGTTTTTTCAAAATGAACAAATCGAAAATTTGTTTTGAAAATTACAGTATATAAAGAAAGAACATTGTATTTTATAATAAAACTTGCATTGAAACAGTATTTTTTATTTTTGGCAGTAAATTTGAGTCTCCAAAAAAAAGTAGAAATTTTTCACTTTTTTTTTATGGGGCAAAGTGAAAAATAAAATATTTTTCTAGTGAAATATTTTCTATTCGATTATAAAACATATTTTTGATCAAAAGAATCAGTAAATAAAAGGTTGAATGGAAAAATGAAAAGATAATGAAACAATGAAAGAATAATTAAATGAATAAATCAATTAATATATGACGAAAAATAAATGAGCGAGTAAAAGAATGAATGAATAAGAAAATAAGTGAATAAATGAAAAAATATATTTGAATTACTAAATGAAGGAATGTGAATGAATTAATTAATAAATGAAAACGTAAGTGTTTTATATTAAATAATTGAGTGAGTAAATGAAACGAACTATTTCACTTGGATCCATCCACTTTGCCCCGTATGCACTTGATTAATTGTATAATTTATTTAAAATACAAATTATATTAATTAAATAAATACTGCACCGAATATTAGTAGGTCTCAGTTAATAGTCAAAATTTTAATAACAAGAGCTTTATCTTTTTATAGTAGCAAAAATAATATTTGACTTACAACAAAATATTACAATATGAGTATCATTTTTTAAAAATTCCCTGTATTGCCAAATGCTTTATAATCTTCGGCGTTAATTTTTTCCTGACTGGAACAGACTACATATGGTTCTAGATAGTTAAATTAATGTCAGCTAGGTGTAGCTAAAAGTAGAGAAAATATTTCACCATTTCACTTTGCCCCATGTTCCCCTACTTGATTAGCAAAAGTCATTAAAGTTTCGAAGGATATGTTGGCAACAAGAAATTACACATGATTGAAACTTAACATTTTTGACAGTAATACTCACTTTCCATGGTTAAATTTTCGTAGTGAAAGATAAACTCAATAATTTATATTGATTTCATTCTGAAAATGGGAATGATTTTTCTTTTTTTCCCCTTTTTAAAACATAACTGAAAAGCAGCGCGTTGTCTGAAACGATTTTGCTGAGTATATTCTGCTATACAACTAGATTAATTGACTCAAAATATCTCATAAAGGGACACATATGGGTGTTAAAATAGATGGCAGTTGCCGTGAAGATTTCACCACAATCTTAAATTTCCTATTTGAATCGAAAGACTCTTTTCTCTTCTCTCCCTCCAAATTCTCTCAACTGAGCTACAGTTTTGGAAGTAATAGATGTTTGTGTCACAGTTCCAAAAAGTTTTTACATTGCTGCAGTAATCAAGTTGCACCGTTCTTCAACGTTGAAAATAAAACTTTATAAGTTATAGTGAAAACCCATTGAAACGAATATCGATACAACGAAATATATTTTTCAAAAAAATAAATTTTTAGTCCCGATTTAATCTCCAGTACATTGCTAGAATTCCATTACAACGAACTCAGGTTAGAGAAGTGCGAAATGCGAAGTAAAATGCAAAATCGAGCAAAATACACAATATGGGATGATTTGGGGATATATCCCCTCTCCCTTCCTCCCGAAACGCAGAAAGTTTCCTTTTCTGATTATAGGTAATGACTAAAACTAACCATATCCCCGCTCTCCCCGAAGTTCAATCATATCTCCCTCCAGATTTTTTTCACCGCTGTCCTAAGATTTGTTTACACAACAAACGCTTTCCCAATTTTTGAAAAAATTAAAATGTTTAGCTGCTGAAGTATAGGTTAAAGCTTTCAAACTGAAATGATAGTAATTCCAGAATTTTGAATTTCATGTTGCGCTCATTATTTTTTTTTTCTTTTCTTTTCTTAATCAGGTTAGTTGCAAGGGTCAAAAACAAAATGTGCCTTATTTTCGTTGCTTTTAACATATACAGTCGGACCCCGACTTAACGAACCTCTTTTTAACAAATTTCGCGATTTAGCGAATTTTTCTTTTTCCCCGACTGAAATGAAGGCAAAAACCCCTATTTACTGAATAATTAACCCCAAATTAACGAATGATTTTAACAGCCGAAAAAAATTTTTTGTTAATTCGAGTTCGGAAATATTGGATTGTTTTCCAAATATAATATATCCATATTGTCCGAAGCAGAAAAAGACTTTTCTTGGAATTAGCAATTTTTGGCGGACGAGGGGGCAACCAACGAATATTGATTCTGATGCAGAAAGCAATAATGAAACTCCCTTTAAAACTTACTTTTTCAAAAGCTTTACATGGTCCGGAAACTAAAAACATATCTCATGCAGCAGGCTGAAAATGGCACTGTATTTTCTTCTCTCCATAAAGTCGAAAGAGAACTATTTCGAGTCAAGTATCAAGAAAATTGTCAAACATCTATCACTCAGTAGTTTAAAATTTCACATAACTAGTGTGTAATAGGTCGTGGAAAGCGGAATAAAAAGTTACACTTTCTAATTATGGATATTTTTGCGCTGTTGCTTATTCGGGGTTTTGGATAAGCTAAGTGCAGATTTTTAAAAAAAATTTCGCACCCCGATATTGCGAATAACCACGATTTGACGTATAAAAGTTTCGGTCCCGTTGAATTCGTTAAAACGGGGTCCGACTGTACATACAGGCGAACCTCGTTAAAAATCAAAGGGACCTTTAAAGTTAATTTGTCAAAACAGCAGTTCGTTCCATATGAAAAACAATAAATTTCGTTACATGCAAATACAATAAATATCGCAAATGTAGTCAGTCTTAGCGGTAATTTGTTTTAAGCGTTTTCGAATTATTGAGGTTCGACTGTATATATCGTTCTCTGAGCTCATGGTCAAGGAAATGGTCAAAACATTTTCTTTTTCCATGATGCGATAGTAATTTTATATGTCACGATGTCAAGTTCACGATTACTTGCTCTCTGTTACAAGAAGAATGAAAACAAATTTCGGAAATGCGCACGACATAAAATCCCATATGCTCTCCCCTGGAAGAACAGAAAAACTCTTGCGCATTAAATTAGAGATGTTGTTGAGAACAATGACAAGGACCTATAAGAAGGTAATAAATTGAGTCGAGATTGTAAATACGCCAATAAAACATATGCTACTTACGGAAGTAGTTGCGCGTGGCAAATGTATGGGGATTGTTTCTCATTTTGAACTGTATGAATTATAAACTAGCGTAAAATATTAGCTTTGTGCTAAGATAATTACAAAAATATCCATTTACAATTTTGGTTTTTATTCAAAGGAGGATTCATTCAAGGTATTTAGTGGTTTCAACATGGGTAAAAAAAATGCTATTAGTTTCAAATGGAATCGTTTCCATTCATTTTTTTTATCTCTCTCTTTAAAAAGTTTTCAATTATTCTGCCATGGGAAAGAAAGCTAAAGTACAATACTGCCGTGTGCAGGTAAAGAGCAGTAACTGCAAATATTTAATATTTTTTTAATTTTTATTTTTTGTTTTATTTTTATTTATTTATTTATTTTTTTCGTCATCGATTGTGCGTTAACTTTATTGTACAAGTTTGCTTGTTTGGTTTCCGCCGAAAAAAAGGCGCGAAAAAAAACGTCTAATTCCAAGATTTCCATGTGGTTAATATTGAATCCGACACATATTTCTTCAAATATCTCGAAAACTTGTTTGTGCAGATACTGCCGTTTACCTGCACACGGCAGAGTATCAGCAGAAATGAGCTTTCGAGATATTTGAAGAGACGTGTTTTGGATTATATATTAACAACAGGGAGATATTGGACGCTTTTTTTCGGGTTTTATTTTCAGCGTAAACGAAATAAGCAAACTTTTACAGAATGGCTAAAGTGCAATCAATGACAAGAGTGAAAAAAAGAAAAAAGAACCATTTGCAGTTACTACGCTTTTCCTTCTCACGGTCATCTTCTACAGTTTACTTTTGCTACCTTTTTCTTTGTTAAGCACTGCAAATATTTAAAGAAAAACTTATGGGTATTTAAGAAAGAACAAGTAGTTCGTCTAGAACGAGCCTATTTTCCTGAATATCAACAACAGTTGTCTCAAAACAGCCACATTTCTCTCTTGATAGCCTTTTAGACTTATTTAAATTATTTCAATATATATTTTTTTATAAAGATTAAAGCCGTTTTTGAAAAAAAAAACCACTTATGTAAAAAGAATAGCAATTAAATTTCTTTGAAAAACTAAACATTATCCCCTACAGGAAAATTTAAGGTAAATATACAACAGCGCCCGAACTTAAAAGCGAATTTCCTTCAAACAAACTTCGTTGGGGAAAGCTATTGTCGAAGAACAGGTACAGAAAAGTTTTATTTTTTTCTTTGTTTCTTTTTTCTTCCGGCTATTTACCGGTGATTTTTGAATTATTCAAAAGTAACTAAAAATTATTTCTGTATACCAGAAAATGGGATCGTTTCCAAAATTTTAAAAGTATTTTTTTTTTTTTTTTCCTGAAAGAGCATGCTTAAAAATATAGGATCAGACCATTTTTTAAATAATTTGTTCAAGTTTAAGATTTTTAAAAAATTACTTAAATCGGTGATCTTTCATTGTTTACGTTTCTGTCGTGTGACATCACAAATGATGAAATGCCATTCAGTGTTGCCATTTACGGAGAAAAATATTTAACCGCATCGTTACTCGCGTGTATTGGCAACGATATGGTTCGTAGCAAGTGTAGAGCGCAATATTTAATTCGCTTCTTGATTATCATAATGTGGAAACGTGGTAGAAAGATGCGCCAAATTCGATCATTTGTAACATCATAAAGACCACGCTTTATTTTCAAAATCGGATATTTAAAAAAATTAATTAAAAAATAACTGTTGGGAAAATGAAAGTATTTTCTGAGTCCATGTTATTTTTTTTACTTATTCTATCAATTTCAGTGACTTTAGTAGTACTTTTGACTGAAGGAAACAACCCCATTGAGAAAATTGTGCAGATTCTGAATATATCTTTAACTTTTGGTCTCAAGAAATAGGAAAAAATATATATATAAATAAAAATGAGAATAGCATTTCTTGTAAACTTAACGTTGACGGAAGCTAAAGGTTGTTTGAAGTTTACTGAATCAAAATTAAGTGAAGCGCAAAATGATTTTATTGTGAAATAACAATCGTTGATACTAACATGTTTTTTTTTTCTTTTTTTTTTTAATTTCCATTCTAAAGTTTTAATTTATTATTTTATTTTCAGCAACGAAAAATAAAAAGAAATTCAAATGGGTTTACTCAGAATAAACAGCTGAAAATGATTTTATTTTTCATGAAAAATTATTTCTTTGAGAAGATTTTTTCATGCAAAAATTTATTTAATTCCACAAAGTTTTTTTTTTTTTGGAGAAGAAGAAAAAAAGAAATCATAGGCGTTTCATTTTTATCTAAAAGAACGATATGCAATCGATAAAATTATTTTTGATGAAAATCATTTATTTAATTTTGTTGTTTACGATTAAAGAGAATTTTTTTACTTAATTTTATTTATTTATTTTTTTCTATAAACGCTACAAGCTTTTTCGTAAAGCTTTTGTAAAAGCGTGTTGCTACCTATGTGCATATTTTGTTATTTTTTACGCATATTTTGCTTTTTGAAATCATCTTCTACTTTTTTTTTTGGAAAAAGTGTGATTGGCTTAATTTTAATCTTAGGTAATTAAGAGAATATTGATCTGTTGCTAGAAAGTCGATGTCGGTATGCGGATAAGTTGGCTCGTTTTGTTCTACAGGTAACTTCTACGTGTTAATATTTCTTTTTTATTTCATGTGAACCAAAATAATAATAATAATATATTCAGAATCTCTGGCAATTTCTCAGTTTTTCCTGTACTAAAAATATATTTTTTGTGTTATTGGTTTCTTGGATAAAAAATACTGCGAAGTTTTCGTTTTCATACCAATCTTTATGAGGTACTTTATTTGTTTACTTTTTCTTAACCATTTCTGCAATTCCTCCAAAATAAATATTAAACATTCAAACAGAAAATCAAATAAAAATTAATAACAATGAAAGCCAAACGGCTAACCTGTCAAAAAGTCTAAAATCAAAAAAGAATATATTATCTCTCAAAGTCAAAGTGATACACTTTGAAGCATTACTAGTTTCATCTTTATCTTTTCTTTACTATGAAACTTTTAATGCGAGAACTTAGAATTTCTGATCCCCAGCCTTTTTTTCTTTTTTTTTGTGACAAAAGAGACGTAGTTATTTTTTAATTGTTGCCAAAAACAATGAACATGATAGTAATTATAAAGTTAGTTTTGTAAATAAATTTAACAAATTAATTTCTAGACTTAAGCAAGCATTATATTTGTGGATTTTGGGCATTTTAAGATTTTTAAATAATGTAGGTATTCGAAAATTTCTTTGATTCAAGTCATCACTTTCAAAGCTTAATCCACATTGCTAAGGTTCAGCCTTAAATTTAGTTTGAAAACTTTTATTACCAAAATTAACTTTTTAATTGCTACTGTTTTTCATCGTTTTTGGCAACAATTAAAAAGTGGATTTAAAAAATGTTTAGTTTTCTCTTTGTTTATAATCTATTTTGTTCATCAAAATATTCTATCCTGTTGTGAATAGGCCTAAGTCAGGAGCAGAAATAACAAGAGCTAGGAGTGAAGAGAGAGTTCAGAATGTAAAAAAAAACGAAACAAGATAACAGTTTTATCACTATCGTGGGTCTTTACGTCACACATTTGTTTTTTATCACGCACAAGCAGAATATCTTTTCCCAGATAACTACCACCAACTACCAAGAATTGTAATTTTATTTTCAAAAAAAGAAAAAAAAAACTCAATTGTGAAGATTGTTTCACCAAGAAAGTTTCTTTCAGGAACTTTTTTGACTATCATTTCTGCCACGGTATTATTATTGTTATTATTATTTAGCAAGAAAACATATAGGAGCCTATTTTTTCCTGGGACAACTTGGAAGAGCATGTTTTTTGAGTCTTTCCATAAACTTGGCATGTTGAGAAAGGCAAAGTTACATGGGTTTACAATTTTATTCAGAGTTAACTTACTAGCTTCCCTGCGATCGATTCTCATCTCCTGCGTCCTCATTTTTGATCCCTGAGTCTCTTTCTTCTTGATTTTCTTATCATTGTTTTTACTTTGCCGTAATATTCACAAACGCTCAGCTGCTTTTTTCCCTGTTATTTTATCTTTGTTTACCTGCCATTCTTGCTCTTCTTTAACTCGTTTTGAAACTTCTGTTTCTTCCATAACTTTCTACACAAGAAAATTCCACAAATAAGTGTTACAAAATCCAGTTATTTCTTTTCCAAATTACAAAATATTATGCAATGACATTAGAAAATTATATTATTTTTTAATATAAATTTCATTTGTTTTTTACTGAACTAAGCGTTCGAAAGATGCAGTGTTGTATCAGACGATTACGTTCGGAACAAACAATTTGTTCGTTCGTCAGGCTCATAACTAATTACATAAATAATTTAATAAAAATTAAATATTTTTAATGCATTTTATGTAGCTCTTGGGAAGAGAATAAAGCACAATTTTTCTTTTTATAGTGCTATAAAAAGGGTGGATAGGAAAATAGTGTTTTGTGACGAACGTAGCAGTTCGTTCAACACATAATTCAAACTAGGCTCAGTGAGAAGAAATTCAATGAAAAAAATTAAAGAAACGGAAAGTTCAAAATGTAAGCAATAATTGAAATATATATATATATTTGCATCAAATGTATGCTTAAAAAATCGCAGGGCACGTTTCTTATAATGGTTTATAGGCAATATTTACATGAAATTCTTCAAACAGAAATTATTCTACGCAAGGCATCCATCTTGAAAAGACTAATACCAGATTAGAAAATCCAGAATGTTTTCTTTAAAATGATGTATAACACATTAATACTGGTTGAATTTGAAATTTTGGCCCACAGGTAAACATTTTCGTGGAATTTAATGCACCATGGTTTTTGTAGTTAAAATCTGGGTCAGACAAGTTTTAAATCATCAGTTGTTTATTAAACCGTTCTTCTGCAAAATTATAGTAATACCAACGTCACTTTGTATCCTTAAAAACTGACAAAAATGTGTTTTAAATTTACGAGAAAGAAAATAATTGCCTTTTTCGCTAATTCTTATTTATTTCCTGAATGGAAAAGTGTAAGCAGAAAAATCAACTACTTTTCTTACATTGTCCACTGCAACTTTTTTGTACTTTCTCATTGAAGAAACGTTAAAGCAAAAATATTTTTAAAAAACACACACACAAAAAAAAAAAACAAATAACAGATGAAATTCTGCATTTTTTTTTCTCGAATTTTCAGGTTTATTGCGGAATAGGAAGATATTCTCCGATTTCAATTTCTTTTTTTCTCTTTTAAACTCTTTATCAATCGCAACTTTTCTGTTTTACAGCATTAAAAAAAAGTAGAAGCATTTTTTTTTTAATCACAAAGCAACGGTGAAATTTTCCATATTTTCGAATTTTCAGGCCCGATGCACGATTGGAAAATATTACAGTCGAACTCGCTTATAACGAACGCAAAGGGACTGCGATAATTGCTCGTAAAAACCGAGTGCTCGTAAAAGAACAAGTTTGAAAAATAAAAAAAAATCATACACCGTTGCTTATTACTATTATTATTATTATTATTATTATTATTATTATTATTACTATTATTATTATTATTATTATTATTATTATTATTATTTCTGGTTAGTTTGCTTTGAACAGCTTTATTTGAATTTTTCTTGTGCACAAAAAAATAGGCACTAGCACCTCTGACTACGAAAAAGGATTGAAGTTTTTTTGCACATCAAAAGCTATTGACGTTGAAGGTGGTTCAGTTTCAAATTCTTCACATTTGTCATTATTGTCGTCGTTTTCATTACTGTTTCATCCGCATGTGTTTGAATTTAAGCTACAATATCCTCGGAAGTGAACCTAGGAAATGGTAACATATTGACGTCAAAAAATATAATTTTCAAATGCTTCTCTACTCTACAAATAATAATAAATAATTGCCGATATGATTTTTTTTCAAGTTGTATGACTCATCAATAAATTTCGGTTGAATTCAGAGAGTCAAAGGAATTTTTCTGAGCAAGGGTTAGATGAGCTGTATGTCATATTAATAGGAATGTTATAAATCGCAAAAATTTTGATCGCTTTTTGCGAGGTTAACTCGTTAAAAGTGAGTTATGCTCCCATATACTTAAGATTGTAATAACCAAATCTTCCTGATTCCCTCGCTAAGTCCGGATTCTCGTTATATCAGGGCTCCTTATAAGCGAGTTTGACTGGTCGATTGCATTTATTTTTTATTTTTTCAAGTCTTCAACATTCGTGTTCTGAAAATATTTTCTGGAAAACATTTGAAAAACGCGTTTTTTAAACTTAATAAAAAACGTTAATTGGCGTAAATAACGGTTTGTACTATCTATCTTATTTTAAAACAAAATTGGTATCTTAAAAATTTTTACAAACCAACAGGTGCTGCTACATTGTCTTATGCAACGGCACTTATAAACAATACAAAAATAGTTAATAAAAAAATTATATAAAACTTTTCTGTATCTCAGTTTATGTTTTCTAAATTATCTTTATTCATATCATTATAGAATTGAATTTTCTGAAATTCTGTACCATAATTAATCGTTTTTGTTATTTCTATGTCTGATTTTTGTGGGTTGATTAATATGAAATAGTGCAATATTTCATGTTCGTGTCAAGAAAAACCTTTTTTTTAATGTTCAACAGCATATCCTTGATTTGATACTTCAATACTCCCCTAACTGCCCCCATGACAGGTAAAAAAGCGATAGACACCAGATCAAATCCCAAGGGACTTGACTCGTAGTAAATTCTTGGAATCAGAGGTACTACGTGATCAGCTACGTGCTACGTAGTTGCCCCAAACTTGTTGTCAAGATCTTGAAGATCCGCAGGTACGCCTCTTTGAAAGGGGGTTTGCAACATTATTGAAGTTGAAATAGGGCGGGAAAAGAATGGAATGCTCGTGGCGTCCATTGGCTGGGTTCTCTTGACTGGTTGGAATCAGCTGATGTTGGCGTATTGTTTGCTTTCGCCAACTACTATTTCAACAGAAGATTCTTTCTTAAAAAGTAAAAAATGTTTTCTTTTTTTGGTTCATAAATAGGTGTTTTGGTGTTTTCCAGTCACAAAAAATTCTAAATGATTTATTTTGCGGTTACTGAACTTACTGACAATAAAATGCCGTGTGGCTCAAATTTGCACAGTCAACACGCATTACCAAGTTGCACAAAAAGTTTTTTTTTAATGTACTTATTTAATTTATCTATTTTGTAGACACATTGCTTTTAAAAAGAAAAATATGTATTTAGGCCTGAAAATTGGAAAATACGCTAAACCTGAGCTTGGAATAGACACTTTAATGGGTAGAATCCAATGCGATCTCGCAGAGCATAGTTTTTTTCTCCCTCTATTTTTTTCTAACGCAGCTAGTCATATACGAAAAAGTAATTGAAAATTCAGTAGACGTAATAAAAAGCCAGAACCAGTTAGTCTGAAATAACCTTTTCATTAAACTTCAGCTTTACGCAGATCCGTCACAAAATAATTCCATATATATGATAAATACATTGAACATGAAGTCATCGCAACTTTAATATGCGTTGAAAATTTGGTGTGATCTTGCAGCTGAGGAGCTTTTTATATGTGTTTGCGAAATTTTAAGTACATTATTAAAACATAAACTACGCGTCAAAATGTCGACTGAATGGGGTCGTTTCCAATATTTTAAAAATATTTTTTTTTTCTGAATGAACATGCATAAAAACATAGGATCTAACCATTTTTAAAATAATTTTTTTAAGTTTAATATTTTTTAAAAATTAAATCGGTGATCTTTCATTGCTTACATTTCTTGCCGACGACATCACAAATGATGAAATGCCATTCTGTGTTGCCATTCACAGAGCAAAATATTTAATTCGCATCTTTACTCACGTGTATTGGCAACGATATGGTTGATAGGAAGCGTAGAGCGCAATTTTAATTCGCTTCTTGATTATCATAACGTGGAATCGCAGTACAGAGATGCGCTAAAAAGCATCATTTGAGACGTCATCTAGACCACGCCTTGTTTGAAAAATCGGACATTTAAAAAAAATTAATTAAAAAATAACTGTTGGGAAAATGAAAGAATTTTCTGGGTCCGTGTTATTTTTTTTTTATTTTTTTTTTTATTTTTTTTTTTTTTTGCTTATTCTATCAATTTCAGTGACTAAAAGTACTACTTTTGACTGAAGGAAAGAATCCCATTACAAAGGTCAAATAACGGACATTTTATAACTCTCTCTTGAGTCATCATAGCACTTTTTTTCTCTCGTTAGTGTTTTATCGAGATTTCACCCTTATGAAAGGTCAATCGATGTATCTAGATCCCAGGTGCACCTTTGGTGCACAGGAAAAAAAAGACCAATCACCATTAAGGTAGCGGCACCAGTAACAGACATGCTTAAGACATCACTCCCAGGTTCACTCAATTTTCTGAGCCTTTTAATGCACTTAGATTTAGACTTTTAAAACTATATTTTTCTCTCATGCAACTACATCTCATCTAACGTTTGACTGCTTCCGGATCCTCTGAATTAGTTGATTCTATTTTTATTTGCTCAATTTTGAAAATAAGGTCCGAACCCCAGTAACAGACACCGACAATTCTGATGATACCCAGTAACAGATGAGATGAGGAAAGGATGAGCAATGGACAGAATTCCCCTTTCTTCTTCAAAATGTGCAAAAGTTCTTCATTTTTAGATATAAAACCTTATTAAATTCAAATTAACATGAAATACTGGCAGATCTCGTGGTAGCTGCTCATAACCTTCCACCACTGCCTTGTAAATACCAACTGGCTCATAAAATTCACTCTGATAACACTAGATGGTTGCACCGTATTCTTGGGTCGCAGCAACTTTAGTTTTATTACCCGCCCAAAATTCTTATTATTTAAACCAAAACTTATGACTGTATGTTACTGGCCCCTTGGCTGTTACTGGTGCCGTTAACCTACATACATATGCAGGGCCGTATTCAAAGGATAGATTTTTAGTGTTTAAACTCCCGCCGAATTATTTTTTAAATCATTCCAAAAAAGTGCTTTTTATCATACATTTTTGCTGAAATAAATTATCTTTACTATTTTATATTTTCAATTTTTTCAATTCAATTTTTCTTTTAAAATGAATTTTATTTGTAAATTGAATTTTTATTATTGAAAAATTGAACAAACTCAAGTGTTGTCTGCAACATTCATTTATTTATTTATTTTGTTGTTATTGCGAACATCATTTCTTACAAAACAATGCAGCGTTTTCCTATCCATTCAAAATCATCGAAAATCTTTGAATTTGAAAAAGCCGAATCTATATTTAACGTATTTTTATATTATCAAAAAAATATGAAAATAAGAAGTACTACTTCTGATGCGTATAATGAGCACACGTATCTATTCTTTTGAGTTATCGAAGCGGTATCAATTAATATGGGTGCAAGGAGGTTATGAAATGTACACGTTATATATTTATCTGCATTAAATAGGTACACCACACTTTGCATTTGAGGAAAAGTCTAACAAAAATCAATAGAATATGTGAATAAAATCAAATTTAATTGATCATATAGATTTCACGAAAAATGTACTTAAAAAAATAACCTTTTTGAAACAAAAGTCTGGCTACGGCCCTGTAAATATGTATAACGAAAACATATATAAAAGTTTGAGAGCATTTATCGACAAAGTGAAGGAATGATGCTGAGATTTAAAAAGATTTAAAAAAAGATTTAATCTTTTTAAATCAGATAGTCAGATTTAAAAAAAAAAGAACTAAAATCATATTCTTGGCTGAATAAATCCTGGAATGAACAAATACACTTTAATCGACTGGTGTGGAGCCAATACGTAAATATATTAGAAGCAATAACAACTGCAGTTTATCACAGAATTCGATGTTGAAGTAAAATCTTGTATTCGATGTTTTTAGCAATGAAGTAAACGTGTGTTCAAGCGACACGTAAACAGAAGCTTTGCGGCATTTCAATCATATTTTTAAAAAAAATCACATAAATTGCGTACATGTAATTTGAATTTAAAAAAAAATAAGAAACTTTAACTTTTCATTGTGCATTGAACTTGAAAATTCAAAAGAAAAAAAAAGTAAAATAAAATAAAATAAAAAAAAAAACAAAGCAAGAAAAGAAAAAAAAAATCTTAATTTTGTAGTTTACAAGCTTTCAATTTCGTCGGGTGTCCCCATAATCTTTTTTTTTTTTAGGTCATTGGAGAATTACGTCATAGATTTTGAAACACAAAGCCTTTGTACCTACAACTTTGTACTCAAGAAAACATGAATGAAAAGCAACGGCACTTTTGATAACTGACCACTGATAAGATGACTCACTGACCAGTGGAGAATCGCAAGGGAAAATTCCCCCTTTCTCCTCTTAGCAGCTTGGATATCTCTGGTCATGCATGTGTGACTAACAATAAAGAATGCAATGATTCATGTAAACTTTTTTAGCTTATTTTCTTAGTTTAAAAAAAGTAAAATCTGTCATACAGATAAGCGCCAAAGGAAAGTGGCGGATCTATCAGTTATCAAAGTCAGATTTACACTTTTTTTTTCCTTCATAATATAGAGAGATATTTTAAATATTATACATAAAAGTCATTTCATTTTATATAATATTTATCATTCAAATTCTTTTTTCATCCTAAAACCTGAAAGCAAATTAACAAGTTTTTGAACTGCCGCTTCTGTAAAGTTATTTTTTATAAAAGTTAAAATTTATGTTTCTAAAAATTTAAAAAAAAAAATAATTCAAAAGTGAAGAATTTGTTATTATTATTTTAAACTCAGAAGTCAGATACTAGATATTAATATCATATATTTTATTTCACACGAGATTATCATCTTTGCATCCTGTTTTTCTATTCTGAATTATCCATATATTTCACAAAAACAATATATTAAAAACTAGAGAATTTTTGACAGCAATTAAAAATGCATTCCCTTGTTATATCATAGGAACAGAATTGAACGTTGTTAGAAATTAAACTTTGATTGCAGTAACAGCAGAAAAAAAATCAAATTATAGTTTCGATTATTATTTTTTCCCTTAATGTTTGTTACATAAATACTATTTGTACGTATGTTTTTAAACAATTTAAGATTACAGAAAATGTTTCTCGCGGTTTTCTGAATCAAAACCCGGAGCAGTGTTTTTTGTTTTTTTTAAAAATCTAAAATATTTGTTCCGTCCCCGAAAATGAAATATTCCTGGGATATTTTGAGCTCAGAGGTTCTCCAGTGGGGGTCACAGACATGGGAGGTTTCGGATCGGTTTTAGTTGGAATGATGCGGAATTGTTCAGTTCGAACCAGTCAGAACCGCATGTTCTCCTCTTCCTCACCTTGGCACGAATTCGGTTGGGGTTGCTTACTGACCGGGTCAATTCCAGCCCCCTTCCGTCATCTCAATGAATCTTTCTAAAAAATACATCAAGAAAGATTTCAAGCTTTTTTTTTCCCCCTTTTGCATACATGGGCTCCCCAATGGGGATACAAAGGAGGTTACTGTGACCTCAAGAAAATTTCCTTATTCGGCAAATTGTGTCTGACGATTCGACAAAATTATCATCATTCGGCAAAGTTCGGAGTTCTATTTTGCAAAAGTATCATAAATCGAAGAAATTTGGAGTTCCATTCGGCAAAATTTGGTGCTCCATTCTGGAAACACTTGGTGTTCCATTCTGCAAAATTACCATCATTCGTCTAAATTTGGAGTTCCATTCGGCAAAATGATCATCATTATTCTAAATTTGGAGTTCCATTCGGCAAAATGATCATCATTCGCAGAAATTTGGAGCTCCATTCGGCAAAACTATTATCATTCATCGAAATTCGGAGTTCCATTCGGCAAAATTTGGTGCTCCATTCTAGAAACACTTGGTGTTCCATTCTGCAAAATAATCATCATTCGTCTAAATTTGGAGTTCCATTCGGCAAAATGATCATCATGCCTCTAAATTTGGAGCTCCATTCGGAAAAAAATGATGATCATTCGCAGAAATTTGGAGTTCCATTCGGCAAAATTATTATCATTCATCGAAATTCGGAGTTCCATTCAGCAAAATGATCATTATTCGGCGAAATTTGGTGCTCCATTCGGCAAAATGATCATCATTCGGCGAAATTTGGAGTTCAGGCCGGCAAATTGAGAATTTCTGCCCTCCCTATAATTTGAGTTCGTGGCGCTCCTGTTAGCATGATGAAATACGTCGACTTTGTAGTTTCGGTTTCTGTTTCTGATTTCTGTGACATTCTGAAAAGTTTTACTGAGATTGCCTTTTTATAAGAGATTTGTGGCTAAAATTCATGAATACATTTTTATCGTATGAGTTTTCTAACTCGTTAATATTAATCGAACATAATCTCTACGGGTTTAAATTCGAGGTACGGATTAAACATGCTTGTCATACAATTCCACTATTAGTTTGGACGAACCACTATTCTGCCGTGCTAAGCGCAAAAGTTGTTTCTGCATCTGAATTCAAAATGACAAAATGTCGTTTAGAGTTGTGTGCCTCCGTGTACTTGATACGAGTGCAACTGTTTCAGAATTTTTTAAAAAATATTTCCCATTCACAAATGACCATAAAACATTGTATTTAGGTAAAATATGTGACAAAGAATCACTTGGTGACCTTAATTCAATTTTGATAAAAAGTGAATACGACTTTTTTGCTTAGCACGGCAGTATTCTATTGGTCTTTAGTGGCCATTTCATAGTTGTTGTGAGTACTAGTTTAATAATATTTATCTTGTAGCAGGTGGATTTCTAAGAAAAGAAGTGCAGGTGTCCTACTACAGTATCCAGAACCTATTTTAAAAAATAAATGACCTAAATTCCATGTAAAAATTAACTGAAAATAAACAAAAAAAAAAAAAAAGTGCAGCGCGGAGTTCCCGTTAGCTCGTGTTCAAACGCTAAGTCCTGAAAACAAATAGCATTTAACTTACAGCTAATGAGCTAGTGTTGTTAATGTAGCTTCAATTTGATCTACTATTAAAAACAAAAAGTCTTCTCTTCTTAAAACTTCGTTTCTTTTTACTTATTTATTTTGTTTTTACAATAGAATACTTTTATAACTCCGATCTACAAAACACCATTATCTATAAAATGCACAACTTTTCAGAAGTAATCCAGTTTTTCAGTTAAAAATGTACTTGCCATGAAATAAAATAATTCTTTGCCAAATTAAATTTTGGAACAGTTTTTCATCTGCTTATTTAGTACATTCAAAGTATTTCTATAATAATTAGTATTCACAGTAAAAAAAGTACTAGCTTGTTTTTGAAAATGCAGATGCTGATATGTAAGCCATGATACAATGAAATTATATATCATGTGTGCTTTAACATTCATTGTACTAAAAAATTACTCTAATGTGTAAATACATTGATATATTCTGAATATTATTTTCTAATTTGAGAAAGGACCTACATAACGTCAAAACCTATGTAACGGAAAACCTCTGGTCATAAGGTATGCATTATAATGGTCTTCTACTGTATTACTTGTAACTTAAACAATTAATTTACGCACAACATTTTCAGGAAACAATGCACAGCATAACCCCGATTTGAGCTGGAAAAAGTTATAATTTAATCAAGGATATCGTTAATTGAGGAGCATAGAACATTTAATGCAGTCAGATCTGGACCAGTGAAATCTCCCTTTAAATTGAAGAAACAGTTAAATCGGGTATCATTAAATCGAAGTTATACTGTACTAGATAAAGTGTTCTATTTCAGGTGAAGATAACCAAAATATAAAGCAGTGGAAGTATCTCATAAGGTACGTCCGATACTGAGTTAAAAAAAAAAAAAAAAAAAAAAAAAAAAAAAAAAAAAAACAGCTCCTAGCATTCATTTATTGAATTTTGACTTCCTGTCTTGAATTCAAATTGTGTTTTCCGCAATTATGAATTGCAATAGGACCTACTCGTTGGGCTTCTTGTTTCTGCAAATAATTCCTATCTGTATATAATAATCACAGTTGAGTTGTTGTTCGTAAGACTTAGTAACAAAAGTACATTTTTAATTCGCAATCTTGATCAAGAACTATTACTGTTGGTAGTAAAGAATTTTAATTTGGTAATGAAATCTCCGGAAAGGTATTTATTACAACTTAAAGAGTAAAGCAACAAACAGGAAGATGCTCGCGCTCCCTTATCTATAAGAATTAATAATATTTATTTATTTTATCTAAGCAAAGTTAGAAATTTGCAGTGATAATTTTAGGTATTTTTCACATTCAGACCAATCCACGGAAAAACAGACAATTCGTCCAGCAGATAACAGTTCCATTGTATTTCAAAACATGTGATGAACTAAATTTTTTGATCTAAGAAATTACTCATGTATATGCAATTTCTTAGGTAAATATTTTTGTTCATTACATTTTTAAAATATTATTTTTTTTTAATTAAAAAAAATATAAAGCTGTCATGTGCAAGACGATATGATTTTCTGTGGAGTGGTTTACTATATGCTTCTTTTTGAAACTAGCACTAAAAATAATTAGCATGAAAGCGATGTAAATATTAATTTGAAACAATAAGTTCGGAGAATATTTTGCTAGAATTGAGAACTATAAAACTGATGTACATAAGTGTTTACTTTACGTGACAGGTTAACTTCATTTTAAAAATAACAAACATTGAAAAAGACACAGGTCGCAAAATTTTTGGCTCTAAATAAATTGTGTTTGTATTGATGAAAACGTAAGGGAAAAATCTCATGCCCGGATCTATAAATTTTGGGACCCCCCTTGCAACAAAATTTGAAGGGCACCTCCACAGAGGGCCAGCAGTGCATATTTGCAGCGTTAATGTTTCTTAATGCGATTTTTTTTTCCAATTTCTCGGGCCGTTGGGCCCCTTAAGGACGTGCCCCCCCTCCCCAGCACTGCGGGGACTGTGGGTACGCAGCTGGGAAAATCTAATGATGGTGAAATCACCCAGTGTGAATATCTCTCGTAGTTCTGATTCAATAATTCCCTCAAGCCTTGGATATAGCAATTCGGTTTTGTTTTAGTTAAGGTTTAACCTCTTCTGGAGTTTGTCTCTCAAGAGACTATAAAATATGAATTAGCAAAATTTCTACCTTTACCTTTTAAAGAAATAGCAAAGCATAAAACTCCACAAAAGCTCTCAACTTTTGCCTTAAACGATAAAGAAAAAGAGAGCAAAATAAATTTTTGATCCAGTTTTCTAAAATAACATTGCTAAAAAATACAGCACCCCTTAATCATTTTTTGCTCTCAAGAATCCAGGTGACGTGACTAAACGCTGACCTTTTCAGAGGTCACTCTCACACTGACCACTAAATGACCGCTGGCACGCGCGATTCTTTATCTACAGCCCCTAAACTCTCCCCTCCGTCTTCCCTTTTTCCTATTCATGCTGTCAACTGGACACACCCCCATCCCCTTGTAAGCTCTCTTTACCTTTTATCCTCACCTTCTTCTCTCCCTCTGTAAAAGACTATATAAGCAGGTGATCTCCCAACGCAACTCATAACATTTACCACCCCGTGCTGTGGGTTAGAGTTTAGTTATTTAGTTTGTTTCATATTAGAAGGTTTGAATCTTCAACAACATCGACATCATGCAGAATAACCCGGTTCGTCTGCTGTATTATTTCCTTGGAATCGGGACGAATTTCCAGTATTGTCCGAAGGTTTCCAATACTTTTGATCCTGTTTATGACTACATTATTGGTGAGTAGACAATTGTTAAAGCATTCTTTGGTGAAATAAAAAAACCGTTCCCAGGTACTCTAATAAGCTCCTCTTTTTCAGAAAATGATAACGTTTTCAAAATTTGTAGAAAAAAGTAAATTTTCCTGCCATAAAAATTGTTTATCATGCTTCATTATTGGTGACTCACCATTAATGAACATCATTATTGGTGAGTAGACATGTAGGCAACATTTTTTTTAAAAATATTCTTTGGTGAAATACGCAACTGTTCCCGGATTCTCGGATAAGTGCCAAATTTTCAGGAAATAATAGATTTTCAGAATTTGTGGAGAAGTGTTAATTTTCCTGCCATAAAAATATTTTTCTTTAACTGAAATGGGAAAATAATTTTTATTTAATAATTTGTGACTAAAACTTTTGCGTTGTTTAGGTTCGTAATTACACTGGTGTCACTTATCTCAGTGTAAACCAGTTTTTTAGAATTTACCTTTAGCTCCTACCATCTCTCATTCACATATTAGAGCTCCCGGTTTGTACGAAACTATCCGCAAGGAATGCAGTGGGATGGACCAAATTTTCAAAAACATTAAAGAAATTGTACGTGTGAAAAGCTTTGTGACAGAGCATTACAATTTATAGTTACATTTTTTTTTCCTTCTTATGAGTAGCTAGCTATCTCAAGAAAGAAAATATGACTTTTTTTTCGGTGATGCTATATGTATATTCATTCGTTGTCCTGCTGCAGTTTTTTTAAATTATTTATTCGTTTATTGTTGTATTTTAATTCGATTTTTTTTATTTTATTTGTTATTTTTTACTTTTAATATATTAGTAATTTATCCCCCTCCCCGCCCCGTCTTTATATTTCTCCATTTCTCATTCACTATTTTCGGACCATACGCTAATATTTAGGACCCGCATTTTTTGAACGCTTGAAGATAGATTCATTTTTATTGATTCTTATTATTAGTTGCTTATTGATTTCTTTTCTTCAGTTGAAACTTACTGGGCCGATATTATTCTCATGAGCTCCAAGAGTTGTTATGCATTTTATTTATAAGTTTCAGTTTAATATAACTGAATTCTATTCCCAAAGCTTCAAAATAATCTATATTTTTTCCCAGGAAGAGAAAAAAAAATGTTTAACAAGTGCTATAATTTCTGAAACCCACTCATTTACAAACAAAATTTTTTAACTAAAATTTTTTTAGAATTCATTGTTTTTGCTATTTATTTACTCATTCATTATGATATTATTATTATTATTATTATTTAATAATTTCACTTGGAAATGGTTTATTTATCATTTATAGAGTTGATATGATTAACGCATTAGTACATTAACTTTTTATAGAATGAAGCCTTTGATTTTACTAATATTGCATATAGAGGAATGTGAGGCAAAGTAAAATAGATAACTTACCTTTTTTAAAATGGACAAATTGGTTTTTTCTTTTTGAAAATTAACAGTACATAAATAAAGAACAATGTGTTAAACAAAAACACTTGTAATGAAACAATATTTTAATTTTTGACAGTAAATTTGTACTTTCAAAAAAAATGGAAAATGTTCTTTTTTTCTTTTTTGATAGGGGCAAAGTGAACTATAAAAAATTTTTAATGAAATATTTTTTACAAAATGGGTGAATAAAAAATGAAACAATGAACTAATATTAATCAATGAATGAGTGAGAAAAAATAAATTAAAAAAAAAGAAATAGAAATAAATAAATAAAAAATGAATTAATTAATATGTAAGTGAACTAATGGATGAAGGAATGTAAATTAATTCATAAATGAATGTGTAAACGATTTAATAAACGAATAAATAAGTAAACCAAACAAAATGAACTTTTACCTGACGTGCACCGTGCACTTGACAAATTGTGTTAAATATTTAAAATCAGATCATGCCTAATATTAACTGAATAAGTACTGCACTGAACTTCAGTAGATCTCAATCAATACTTAAAATGTTAATTTAAAACACTTTATCATTAAAAAAAAAAACTAAATTATTTTTCAAAATTGCGATCCATAAAGAAAGAAAAATATTTTTATTAAAGCTCATATTAAAATATTATTATTTTAAATTTTTGATAGCAAATTTGTACCTTAAAAAAAGGGGGAGACCTTTTTTTTTTTTTTTTTTTTTGCTTGAGGCAAAGTGAGAAAGAGAAATAAAATGTTTTTCTAATGAACTATTTTTTTATTTGATTATTAGAAATTTTTTTCAAAAAATTAATAAATAAACAATGAAACAGTAAACTAACAATAATTAATTAATGTGTGAGAAAAAATTAAAAAGAAAATAAAACATTGAATGAATAAGAATATGTGAATGAATAAATAAGTGAACTAATGAACAAAGGAAGGTAAATTAATTAATGAATGAATACGTAAGTGATTTAATAAAAGAATGGATAAGTTAACTAAACGAAATGAACTATTTTGCTTTTACCGCACGTGCACTTGAGACAAACATTTAACATTTAAAATCAGATTATGCCTAATATTAACTGAATACTGCACTGGACTGCAGTGGATCTCATTTGATACTTAAAATGTTAATTACATATTACAAAAACTTTATCATTTTATAATATTTTTGATAAACCATAAAATATTACAGTATGTGTATCAAATTTTGAAAGTTACTTACCTTCTTATTTTTATTGGTCGTTATAGCTATTTATTTTGTGACTGTAATCAACCACATGTTTAAGAAATTAGTTGAAATATTTTTGGATAGCTAATGCTCATAAACGGAAAATATTTTGCCATTCCCCTTTGACCCACTATTTCTCCCCCCCCCCCCCCTTGCGTAAAAATATGTATTGTTCCCACAGAACAATACGATATTTCTACGCAAAGATAAAAATTTTCATAGCAGCTTGTTTAGTTAAAGTAAGTTTTAATGGTTTTCACTTGTCAATAAATAACTCGAAAATGATGTTAAGAATTTTCTGATACAAAATAAAGAAGATATTTTTTAAGTTTCAAAATTTGTTATACAAGTTTTAAAATATTCAACCATTTAGTAACAAGAATAAATTTTGTTTATTTTGAGCGCAAACCTTTCGTTTATTATACTACGTAAATTCTAAAACGTATTGGGAAACACAGTTAATGTCTGTTTCAACCGCTTTCTTCAAAACCCTAATTTCTGTCAAAATACAAGAACATTCCAAATGCGTGCAAATAAGCGAATATGTAACTCTACTGCGTATTGACCTTGAGAAACACGCGAACGAAAATTAATTGTGAAAAGCAGGAACTGCAAAACCATTTCTGAGGAAAGAATTACGATTGTTTTGCTCCTTATGTAATCTAATCGAATATCTTAAAACAAAACATATACATTGAAATTAATTTTTTGCTACTTTACTAAAATGCTAAAAATAATAGTTGCACGTGATCAATTTTTTCACAAAACATTTTTTGAAGGAATTTACGTATTTTTGTTGAAATTAAATTCTGTATTCTTATCTCTAGTGAAAATAGTAAAACCTCTGTCTTGTTTTTATGAAGATACTAGTAAAAATATCCGGCGTTGCCTGGGTCTATGATATTTGTGAGAAACAATCGCTACTTTCATTCGTTTTCTGTTTTAACTGAAAAAACTCAAAACACACCGCTTTGACATGATTAAAAATCGAGCTTCTTCCTTACCCATAAAAGTAAAATAGCAATAAGTATAAAAAACGAAATAGTATTCAGTTAGAAACCGAAAGGACAACATTTAAGCATATAAAAATTTGAAGAATTTCCAAAATATGAACTAAAAAAAACAAAGATCACTGTGGAAAAGTAGAGTTTAAATGTTTAAATGACTTTAAAGTCATTTTTACTCCGGAGAAGCTGTGATTTAAAATTTTGATTATGATTACTCTTAATATTGATGTTGTAAGGCAACGAATTTTTGTAACAATGGGTTTTATATTTAATCATTTAATGGGGAAATTATATGCAATTTACTGTTGTCCATCATAACTTTTTAAAACTACTAAGTTTTTTAGAAATAAATTATAGCCTATTTTGCTTCTTGATAATGTAGCTATCTGAGGTGAAAAAATGGTTAAAATCTGTTCAGTAGTTTTGAAGTTTATACATACAGAAGTAGCCATTTATGTATATAGATTGCAGTGTATAGTAAGACTGCTACTCCGACTCTTGGGATTTCCAAGCCCTCGAATACGACTCCTTTGCCCCAAAAGCTTCTAAAAATTTCCTTATTCGGCAAATTTTATCTGACGATTCGGCAAAATATCTGACTATCCAATCAATGTTTTTTCCAACTAATTTTTTGTTACTTCTCATTTCCAGTGGGTGCTGGATCAGCAGGAGCAGTTGTTGCATCCCGCCTGTCAGAAGATCCCTGTGTGACGGTCCTGCTTTTGGAAGCTGGAGGCACCACGGATCCGATCAGCGAAGTCCCTGCTGCTGCATTCCTCTTGCAATTGACGGATATGGACTGGCAGTACAAGACGGTGCCCCAGAAAAAAGGGGCGCTCGGCTACGACAATCATGTGAGTCAATCCAGTCAAAGATATCCTAAAGGATGTGTAAATAATGTCGAAAATGCAGTTTATTTTCAATAAGTTCGTGTCGTAACACAAACACATATTTTAAAAATCATTTAATTTTCCTCTTCAAAAAGTATCCAACAGGTCCTGATTTATTTTATGAGTGAAATTTATCCGTTGAAAAGTGTGATAAATTCCCTCACTTTCAAATTAAAGAGCCTTTCCCCTCCACTTTTCAAGTTCAAAATTATAGTTCGATCTGAAAAAAAACTAGTATTGATGAATTCACGCGTTGAAGAACAATTGACTTAATAAGTGTGCGCTTTATATTTTTCTCGCGTTATTATTTTCATAATATTAAAACGGAGCTTAGAATTGGAAATAGTTGCGGTCGTCCATCCAGTTTTTTAAGGCAAGTCCCGAATTTTTTTGAAAGATTATTTAATCAATGATGCCGTTAAAATACAACAATACAGCCTAATTTTCCAAAAAAAAAAAAAGTCAACTGTAAAGGCACTCTCCCCTCGCCTAAACTCCGCTCTCTCTCTCTCCTCGGTCTCCTCTAACCCCCTGCTTTTTTGGCGCACCAGCCGTCTATGCGCAAATTCATTTTCGAAAATTCATAGCATCGTTAAAACTTGTAGCATTTGGCACATGTCAACAAAAACATTTTAGATGACATATGTAATAATTTTTTATAGATTTGGGAGAACGTTTACAGTTCTACCACAGGTTTTTTTTTTTGGGGGGGGGGAGTGCACCAGCCCAGTGAATGAACACCCTGAATCAATAGACAAACTACAAACAGCATTTTCTAGTAGTTTTCTTTCTGGAAATGAAGAGAAGAAAGTGACTACTGCTCATTCATTTAAGAGAAATGTTTCGAAACTTTATTTTTTAAGAAAAATTAGTTTCATATAGAAAAAGAGTTTCTCATTTTCTGGGCGGTCTACCCTTTTTCTTTGAAGGATTTATCTATATATATATATATATATATATATATATATATATATATCTTCAAAATAAATATGGCGTTTTCTATTTTCATGTTTATTAGCTACATTACAATTTTTTTTTTCTTCCAGCAACTACCATGGCCTCGAGGAAAAGGAATTGGCGGCACCAGTCTTCTGAATTTCTTCATGTACGTCAGGGGTAACAGGAGAGACTATGACAGATGGGCAAAAAATGGCGCCAGAGGTTGGGCCTGGAAAGATGTTCTACCTTACTTTCTGAAATCTGAAGATAACACTGATCCGGAACTCATGAATAATAGTACCGTATATTTAAGTTCCTTTTTGTCTGCTTCATTCTTCGTTCAGTAATTAATTTTCATATTATCCGTATTTCGTCATCTTTAGAATCATTTCCTGTGAGTTTTAATGATGATTATGCATAGGTAGCTCGTTCGTGGGGCAAGGAGGGGGGGGGGGCAATTGCCCCTCTCTTCCAAAACGAAAGGCGCCTTGCCCCTCTATTTTTCTAAGTTCAAAATTAATGATCAATCAAAAAATGAGTCAAGTGTTTAAAAAAGAAGATGGGACTCATTAAGTGCTTGTTTTATAGTTTTACCTAGTCATTTCATAAAAATTATACTTTTACTTAGAATTGAAGGAAAGCGGTCTGTTGTGGCCATTTTCCGTAAATTTTATTATTAATGACGTTGAAATCCAGAAATATCTAACCTCCGTAACTCTGCATCATTTTAATCCTCCTCCCCCTTCTTTTGTGCACCAGCCATTTATGTAAAGTAGAGGTTGACTTGACGCTTCCTTCAAAATCCTCTTCACTATCGCGTAATATTGCTGCTACAGTCTTATTACTCTTTTCTTTGATTTTGCGTATTAGTAATTCTCATAAAATAGAATGCATTTCATAGTGTTTTTAAGAAAATTACAGTTAAGTATGCATTAAAACTTAAAACATTTTAGGCTTTTGTTGAAGATGTACGATTTTGTTATAAGAATGTTCATTTGAATTAATTAAATGTAATCCATTAAAATGAATAAATATAATTTTTCAATGGTTTAAAATTTACAAATACTCATTTATTTTAAATTAATCGTAAAAAAATATATTTGAATAAATAAAGTGAATTTATCTTTAATATCAGAAGCTGTTTCAACTTTTCTATTTATATTTCATATTTTACCATAGTCTTCCATCACAAGGGAGGATATCTCACTGTTCAAAGCGCCCAGTACAACAGTACTTTGATGCATGCTTTCGCTAAAGCCGCTGCCGAAAGAGGGTATGAATACAGGGACATCAATGGAAATAGACAAACAGGTGAGCATTTATATCACAGTTTATTGGTTAGTTTTTTTTTATCAAAAGTCGGATTTGTTTATCAATTTACACGTTTTAAACGATAGTGATATCTTAACAATGTTTAAAACCATTTAACTATTTTTAACGCAGATTTTTTTTTTTTTTTTTCGAATAATGAAATTAGTAAAATAATTTTCACACAGATGCATTAAGGATTAATGCTCAGATGTTATGCATTTTGCATTAACTAAAACTGGCGTACCGTTTGTATATATTTATAATCAAACCAACTAGATTACGATATGTTGAACTTTGCACTTTTTGAAACTATTTATTCATCCATTTCATTTGATTCATTAAGAAAAAATACTTATTCCTGTTCTTTTTAGGATTTTCTCGTATTCAAGGCACACTAAGAAATGGACGGAGATGCAGTACTGCCAAGGCTTTCTTGATACCTGCTCAAAATCGAAAGAATTTACACATCGTTAACAACGCACTCGTTACAAAGGTACGTTTTCTAAAGTCATTCGGGATTTCGTCTTTAATTCCTTTTTTCTTAAACAAAATGACTTCTTTTACCAAAGTGGTAATATGTCAGGGGTGAGTCACCTAGAAAAGGTTAGGGCGCAGACTGCGCCATTGAAATTTTTAGGAGGGGGGTGTTTTGAGGGGTATTTTTCACTTTTTAGTGGGGGCTCTTGGTTTTGAGGGGTCTTTGAGTTGACATAGAAATAAAAAGATTATCATTGCAAAATGGATTATGTAGGGCTTTTCAAACTACATACATCGACTAAGCTTTGCTTTAAATATGCCATCTTTTGACACAAAGCGCAAATGCAGAACCTGGGCGAAGGGAGTTTTGATGGTGTTGGGCTTGTGTGTGTGTGTGTGCGATGCAGGATAGGCTGAATTGGACTCAATGTTTTTTAAACCCCATAATTTAACTCACTTTTGGGTTGTTAAAGATTTTTGAGAAGTTTTAAATAAAATAATTACATTTTGTAAATACGTTCATAATTTAAACTTATTATTTATTTGTTCTTCACTACAGACATTAAAAATAAAAAATTAAAAAGCATTGACCTTCAATAGCTTTTATAAATGCATTGTACTGTCCAATTTGAATACACCAATATACTTACTTTCCTACGTTACATCTAGGTATTATCTTGCTATTTCGTGCGATTTTGCTTCGATTTTATCAGCACATTTTCAGGTCATGCATAGTACATCCTAAAGAAAAACACTCAAGATCTCACATTGAAGGAAAAAGTTGATTTACTCCATTTTCTTGACATCAGCTTTCTGAAACGTCATAAAGTATATTGTGTGCAGTATTTACAGTAATAATTATTAGTAATGTTCATAACTTTTTTCAGTTAAACATATTTCTTTCTGAAAAATAGACTTTTAGAAGCTTTCCCTACAATTGTCCCACCTTTTCCCTTTTAAAGACAAAAAACTCTATGGGGGTTTTTTAAATCTAAAAAACCCTGGGTCCTTGCGTTTTTTTTTTTTTTTTTTGAAAACCCTAGTTTTTGCCAACCCTGTTCCGATGTGTATTTAAAAATAGTGATAACTAGAACACTACAAACATGAGTGTGCCAAATATCTTAGCTTATCCCTAAACGTCATTATATCTAAATATTAAGTCATAATGTCATCACATGACTTCCTTTTACTCCAATTTAATATCATTTTCCCATTATTGGCAATTTTAATGTGATTCAATAGTTTACTCTCTAAATATCACCAATAGTGGCCAAATTGAAACCAGATTTAAAAAAAATAAAAAACCACCAAATTTGTCGCCAAGTTAGTGACCATAAGACTGGCGATATATTGCCAAGTGTCCGCCAAATTGTAATACCACTTGAGTTTACATCGAAATTAACAATGATTTCCCTCAAAAAAGGGGCAAAAGACCACTTTAGAAACACCTGAATGCAACCAAAAGGGGAGTTGCACAACTAGACCCCACTAGGAGTCTACGTACTAAATTTCAACTTTCTAGGACATACCGTTCTTGAGTTATGCGCCATACATACGCACAAACGCACATACATACTTACATACAGACTTCACAAGAAAACACGTTGTAATTACCTCAGGAATCGTCAAAATGGATATTTCGGACGTCCATACGTTCTTAAGCACTTATACACGTGTGGTCGAGTCGAAAATAAACCTCAACATTTATTCGGGGGTGAGAAAAATGGAAATTAAGGTTGATTTTTGAATGAAAATTTTTTCGCGAATACAATACTTGATTTTTTTGTAAAAGGAAGTAAAAATAGTATCTTGTAAGGTTCCCAAACGCATGCCTACAACTTTATTGCTGTTTGTACGTTATAAACGCTGGTTTATTTATTTAAAATCATCACAGAGTAGTATTTGACATCACGAGAATATGTAACAACGTTTTAGTGAATTTTAAGTATGTTTTATCAAAGATCATGTCTCAAAAAATTTAGAATTCATATGAACTTTCCTTCCAGGTTCTAATCAACACAAAGAAGGACGCTTATGGAGTCAGATTTGAAATTAATGGACAGAAATATGATGTTAGAGTGAGAAAAGAAGTTATCGTGTCTGGCGGTACAATTAACTCTCCTCAGCTACTGATGTTGTCCGGCATTGGTCCACGAAAGCATTTAGAAGAACTAAATGTAAGAAGCATGTTTTGTCGAATTTATAGTTAGAGCATGTGCATGGATGGTTCAAAAAAAAAAAAAAACTTTTTTTCAGCTAAAGTCCAGGACACCCCCTATTTTCTTAGACTTACTAATATTATGCTGCAAAAGTTGCTTCTTACTCAAATTTTGAGAGGATGCCCAATGACTCCTTAATTAAACATTAGCCGTAAAGTAGAAAATGCCACAATTTTAGAAACATTTCCCCAGCCGTTTTTTTTTTTTTTTGTAAATAATTATTTTATTGCAATATATATACATATTGCTAGTGTATATTATAATATGTAGCTTTTTTTTTCAGTTCCATGTATTTTTAACCCCCACTCCCCATTCTTATGACGCTTGGAGGAGGGGGTTGAGCATCCTCTTCCAGTTGAAATAGGAAGCTAAAATTCTTCCAGTACATTACTATCCACAAGTCTAAAAATATTGAGGGGTGTACTGTTATCTAGGAGAAACTTTTTTTTTTCTTTACATGCATTTTTGAACCACCCTAATGAGCAATTATTCTTTCTTCCGGAACAAGGAACACATTATAAAACTCACGTTTAATTTGCAGATACCTGTCATTGCTGACTTGCCTGTTGGTGATAATTTACAAGATCATGTTGGTACGACCTCTCTGAACTTCGAAGCTACAAAAGCCGAGCCTTTGCTATTAGGACAAATAACTAATCCTCTCAATCTTGAAAAATTTAAGCAAGAAGGAAAAGGTAGGTTTTTGAACTTGAGTAGAAAACTTGTGTTTATAAAAAATATTAAGTTTTAGCTTCAACCGTCGCTGAGCCTCCAAAACTAGCTATGAGTATTTGAAATTTTTTTAGGAAGTAGATAAAAAAATTTTATCACTGATCCCCCCCCCCCCTTCTAATTTGAAACTTCGGTTTCGATTTTAATTTCATGGAGTTTAATGAAATGAATTCTCTTTAACTTTTTGTTTCACAATAAATTCACGCACAGAATTTTACGCATTTATTTTCACTTAGTTTGTAGAGGCAGTTTTCTTTGGGAACATTTTAGCGGATTTTTAATTTTTTTTGTTAGTACTTAAAGCTTTCAAAACTCTAAATTATGATTTCCTCCTATAAATTTTCTTTTTTATTGAATTCTTAATTTCTTTTTATATCATCTTGTTGCTTTTTACAGAGTTCTCACGGGCCTTCAAAAAGTCTTATAAAGGCCCTATTTTCAAGTATTGTTTGTAGGGACCCCCTGTAAAAGCCATATTTAGTAGTCAAAAGCCCTAAAAATTAACAAAAGGCCCTATTTTTTCAGATTGGAGGAACCCTTCGACATTTAGTAAACGGACAAAGACATTTGACTTCTGCATGTTTTTCAATCCTTTTTCTTTCAAAATTCTTCCAAAATTTCTTTATGTACCGAAAAACTATCTTTGCAGAAAATGTATCTAGTTTAAAGTAAGAAAACTATCTTTCCAAAAAAAAAAAAATTCTGACAGAGTTCTAAAAAGATAACGTAATGTTTTCCTGACAGGTCCTCTGACCAGCTTTTCAGGGATTGAAGGCATGGCCTACGTCAACACAAAATTCAACAATGCTGACTTGGACTGGCCGGATGTTGAGATTCACATGGCTTCAGGTTCTCCTGCTAGTGATTATGGCCAGATCTTGAAGAGGACTGTTGGAATGACAGATGAGGTAGTGTATAAAATTAAATTGCATTTCATGTGTAGTAGTACTGACAATACGAAATCGGCAAATTAAAAGAGTTAAGGCCTGTCACGTGTTTCCCTAAAATATGGTAAATAAATGTAATTAAAACCTGACGCAGATTTTAATGATCCTTACAACGCCCCCCCTTCCCCCGCCCACCTCATCTGTTGAAAAAAAAATTTTTTCTTCTGAAAACTTGCCGTAATCTGGCTAAGGAATGAAAAGATAATGAAAATAAGTTTTTCTGACAGAAAACCCTCATTAATCCGAAACTCATTAAACCGGACTTCACTTTATCCGGATAGCCATCTAGATGTATGTACTGTATAAATAAAAGGCGAGTAAGAACAAAAAAAAAAAAAAAAAAAAAAAAAAAAACGTGTTTTTGCTTTTTTTCTCTTATGCAATTTTTATTTCATTCTTTTAAATTCAAAATACAATTTTTAATGTGTACAGTAAATGTACCTGGGGTTTAATCCGTATTTTCATTCTTTCTGACTACCTGGATACAGTACTAGTCCAGATTAATGAGGTTCTACTGAACATTATATTTTGGTCAAGGGTGCACGTGAAGAGAATCCATGGCGCAAATTGCGCCATTAAAATTTTTAGAGGGGGGGGGGGTTAAGTTGCCTTTCTCTCTCTTTGAAAGGGATGCTAGCATTTTGGGAGGCAGGCAATTGCTCTTGTGAGGAAATAGGCAACCTTGCTTTGGTCACGTGCCACTTAGTGATACGCCATCTCTACACCATATGAAAGAAATAGAAAAAGGGAAGGAAAAAAAAGAAAAAACAATAAAACTTTCGAAATAAATACAGTTGGCTCTCTAACGACTTTCAAGGGGAAAAGCATTCAAAACCGTGAAAAGTCGTCTTAAAATAGAAAGTTGTTAAATAGAGCGTCGCGTTAAACAGAGAACCAACTGTACTTCATTAAATAAATTGGAAAAGCGCAGATGTTTATGACTATGATTATTATTATCATTATCCTTATTTTGGTATGTGGAATTTTTATTTTTTCGACTGTAAATTCAGTTTTTCTTATTTTTTTAAGAAGAAAAAGTTGAAAAAATAGCATGAATTGTAAAAGTAAGGTTAAAATCAAGCATTGTCTGGCTTTGCTAAAAATATGTTTAGGCCTTGGACGAGCTCATTTATGTATGGGTTGCAAGGAGAGTAATTCTTAGATTGGCACCAGACCCGTCAATTTCCCAGGGGGCAACAAGTATATACTAAAGGTAAATTATGGCAAAAAAAAAAAAAGAAACCACGCCCACTTACATATAAATAATATAAATCCCCCTTGACCCCCCCCCCCCCCATTTTTGGGCCTGATCGGAAGAGCCCGATTAAGATATCGAGGGACCCTAGGTCGAATACTTTTTGTGGGGCCCCCTGCATCCAAACTTTTCTTACTTTAGCCATTGACTGAAACAATTTTAGCCATAGACTAAAATAATTTCAGCCATTTGGGAGACCCTAAATATCGAGGGCCCTATGCCACGGCTTCGTTGGCCTATTCAGTAATCAGGCCCTGCTGATCAGCACAATGCCAACAACGTATCTGCTACGCAAACAGTTCTTCTCCCTTAATTAATTAAATAGAATCCTTTAAGCATCTAGCGCTCGAAAGTCAACTTGTCAGAACCAGACTACAATAACTTTTGCTGTAAAAAGTGACGATATAAGAACCTGTTTTTTTTTCTCCTAGGTTTACCGAGAAGTGTATGCTCCATACACGGGAAAGAATACCTTCACATTTTTCCCATGCAATCTTCGACCCAAGAGCAGAGGCACGATTCGACTGAAATCCACTGATCCCCATGAGCATCCTTTGATTGACCCCAACCTCTTCGAATACAGAGAAGACTTAGACTTGCTTGTAGAAGGTAATCTTTTTTTTAGAATCGGCTTTTAAATACTTACAACAGCTTGAGTTACTACGATGTATCTCCGTTTCCTTGTATTACTTTTTATTGAAGTTTAGCACTTTTGCATTATCTTTGTTCAATTCTAATTATATCTACTGTTTTATATGTTAAATTTGAAGATCCGGTTACTGATAAATATGGAAGGGGTCATTGAAAGGTGGCCGATGTTCAATCTTCGAATAAAACGAAAATGTACGTTTACTACTATTGAATTGACAATTTCAAATGGAAGTTAAAATTTTTATGTACAAATTTTGATAAAATAGGATTTAATTATTAATATTAGATTGCTTAAAATTAACATTTATGTTTTAAAAAGAAGGAATAAAACATAAAACAAAGAATTCATTAAAAGGTGGACTTAGTTTGTTTTTCTAGTTGACCCTTTATGTGCAAAGTATATTAAATTCAGTTTCAAACATATTCCTGTGTCATTCATCACTTACTTTGCTTATTCCTGTCTTTGACTGAAAAATATTTGTTCGTACCTTGCTTATGCATCATTTTAGAATCATTTTTAAAAAATCTGTTAAATACATCATTTACGTGCTGTTTTGCCATACGTTATCAACTAAATTGTTTGTATTGATTATGTCCTCCGAGTAATTACAGAACTATTAGTTAACTGTGTTTATGATAAGTCATTGATTCATTGAATTTAATTCAATGTTAACATTCATTACATTCGAATAAATATAATAAAATTCATACACGCTTTCGGGGTTACAAGTAGTCTCTTTATCAGTGTATAAAGATACGAAATTCAGTTAGATTTAACTCTAAAGCTCACTTCATTTTATTCACTTATTAAATTTATTTATTTATTTTGTAACCCTGTATGTGATTTATTTTGAGCTTTGCGCATCGTTTCAATCATACTCAGTTTCCGCACGAAGCAAAAAGGTTTCTTTTTCTTTTTTCTCCTTTCCTAGTTCACGATTTTTTTTTCACCGTCTTTTCAATCATGTAAAATTTTTTGTCATTTTGCTATTCAATTCGATTTTGAAAACCATCAACCTCATTTCTGTGATTGTAATGTTTCTTTAACGTTATTTATTTTATTCTTCGTTAATTTTACTAATTTCTACTTGATTTTACTATTTTTTTTTTCCAATTATAATTTTATCAAGAAGCAAATTTATTATCATTATTATTCTTTTTTTTTTGTTAAATCGTTCACCGACATATCCTTTTCAGCAAACTGAGTTATTCTCTATTTTCCATCATATTTATCATTTTATATCGATCAAGCACGACGACTCCATAAATGATGTCACAGTTTTTTTACAACAAAACTGATCTCCTCCCCCCTCTGTCCCAAAATTTCATACTTCACCTCACTCCTCCCCCTCCCCTGACGTGGCCCTCGTCACACGCCACACTGTTTTTCATAAGCATTAGTGTTATTAAAAAAAATATGTCACGCTTCTTGTTACCCCCTCCCTCCCCCACTGTTGCAGTAATTTTACGACCCCTCCCCCCTCAAATCGTGACATCATATGAGGCAGTGAGAAGCAAAAGGATGTAATTGGCAAAATTAAAAATTAGGAGATAACCAGAGTACACATGGTAGGTGAACCTCTCCTCTGTCTTGGAGCAAGAGAAGGTACTAGTAGCCCAAGTAGTTGCTGCTATACAGCATGATTTAGAAAAAAATTTCAATGAAAGGCTACCTAGGATGTTATCTTTAAACGCGTTTTACTCAAAACTTGAAAATGTCCACTTACATCCCTTTGCTTCTCACTGACTCATATTTGGACGGCCCCACAGCCTGCACTAATATTATTGTTGCTGGTTTATCACTTTTTCCAATCCTTCTTATGTACTTTTTACAGTTATGAAAGAATGCGTCGACATTGTCAACAACACTAATGCGTTCAAAGAGATCGGAGCTAAAATGTTCGAAACCAAGTTTCCAGGCTGTGACAACTTGACTTTGTATTCTGAGGAGTATTTAAGATGCGTTGCTCTGCGACACACGTTCACCCTTTATCATCCTGTTGGTACTTGCAAGATGGGGGATCCAAGGGACAGAACCACCGTGTTGGACTCGCATCTAAGGTGAGCTCTCAATATGAACATGAAATTTATGGCCATTTGTGATATTATGATACATATGACTATGCAAAATTCCATTGTGTTTAATACATTTAATCAATGTATCCTCCTCCCAGAGCCGGCTCTATTAGTTCTGCTGCCCTAGGCGATGTTGACAAGTGCTGCCCCCGACCCCATTGGATGATAATAATAATATAAAATAATATGTTAACAAAATAAAATTAATAGTAGAGTGCTTAAAATTAAAGCGAGTTTCTTGTTAAATAACTGGGTTTGCATATCCAAGCACTGATACACACTTTAAATTGTCTTTTTTAACATTAAAGTAGTGCATCGTATGGCACTAAAACATATATCAATATTTTCAAAAGACTTTTAAATCACGCAAATTGCCACCTCTGAAATTAAATTGAATCTCTAGTTAAATTCTGAACTATGTTTTGCATACCCAAGCACTGGTACACACTATAAATTATTTTTTTTTTTAGCATTGAAGCAATGAATCTTATAGTGCTGAAACATGTATTCATACTTCATTTCAAAAAAAATTTCAACTTCGAAATTTACCGCCCCTAAAATCTGCCGCCTACCCCAGGAGCCGAGCTTGCCTCATCCTAAAAATCAATTATTCCGCTTTCAAGTCCTTAATCCAGTAGTTTCCAATCTGTGCCCCACCCCCCTACATAGTCATAGAGTAATCGTAAGGGGATATCATCTTTAATACATTCACGCACGAAGAAAAAAAAAGTGTCAGGAGAAATTATAATTACGGCATTCGGGTTTGAGCGTCCACACAAAGAACATCGATACAGTTTCCAAAGATACCAAAATTTGAGAAAATTTGAGCTCAAAAGCAAGATTACCCATCGCATTAATATTCATTGTAAGAATACTTTATTTATAATTTAAACATTAATTTTTCTATAACATAGTATAATGTTACTGTAGTAACAAATTATCAATACTCATAAAATATACTAATAAAGTATTTTTTTGGAATTTTAAAGCTATTTTATACATAATATATTATTACTTTTCTCTAAGTAAATAATGTGTAAAGTAAATTAAAAAGTTTCAAAAAGTTATTTTTGAAAATGAAGGACCAAATCCATAAGTTAAATAAAGTTTTCATTTGGAATTTTACCAACTTTGATTGTTTAAGTGTAAAATATTAAACAAAAAGAATTAGTTGCAATGGAAGTTACTTGTCCAATTAATTAATAATAAGAATAATAATAACATCAATAAGATAAGTTTTACTTTAAAATTTAACAACTACGAATTGTTTTAATTTTTCAAAAATTGAAATTGCAATATAGAACTTAAAATTTTTAAATACCTGACGTGAATCACAAAACGAAATTCAAAAATGAAACAGTAAAAACTTCAAAAAATAAAATCGGGAAATTTTATTGCTCAATAATTTTTTGAACATTGCTCTACATTTTATTTACTTAGAATTGGATGTTTGACAGCACGTTGCAAATTATCCATTAAATAGCTATTTGATTATTTAAAATTACTTTACTTTCAATAAACTATTGACTAAAAGAACTTCTGTCTTTCATGCAATACATTTAAAACTGAATCTGAAGTATCACTCTTAAAAAACCAATATGTTAAATTATTCACACAGAAATTATAAATTTCTTTACTAATAATAAAACTGAAAGTCTGTCTCTGGATGTCTGGATCTCTGTGACGCGCATAGCGCCTAGACATTTCGGCCGATGTTCTTTTTCTATTCTAATTTTAAGAACATTTTACAGAGCAAATTATCATAACATGGGCGAGGAAATTAACATAGCAAATTGGCGAGAAATTCATCATTCCTTATTTGTAAATATACGGGCAAAGCCGAGCGGGTGCCACTAGTAAAATATAAAACCAATCGATTGTTCAATTTTACTGTCTTCATTTAAGTATCATTGCACACATTTCAAAAGTGACTTTTTATTTTACAGGGTTAAAGGAATAAAGAACCTTCGAGTCGTGGATGGCTCAGTGATGCCAACAATTGTTTCTGGAAATACAAATGCACCTATCATTATGATCGCCGAAAAAGCGTCTGACATGATCAAAAAAGATAATCGACACCGGACGAAATGCAGCCGCCGATAGATTATCGAAATCTTTACGTTATCTTTTTTTTTCTTTTTTTTTTCAAGGAATACCAGCACAGATGATGGAAGGTAAAAATTTTGCAAGATATTCTCTGGAAATTGAAAAAAAAAAAAAGGTCTTGGTTTGACAATTTCTTGAGCTAGTGCCTAAATTTCTAGTCATTTCAAATCGGCAGTTGCAAAAATTTTTGAAGGATTGATCCAAAAACTCTTATCTGTAGTCTGACTCTACTAAGACGACCTCCAATGTGAAAGGGATTTTACGATTCCATTTATTGACAAGGAGTGAAGAAAGCTGGTTGATTTTGCCAATAACAGTTATTGGCATTATGCATTGGCATCAGTTCCCATCCCCCCTCTCCCCTTTTTGTTTCGTTTTATAAATATTATTGAAAGATAGAAAAATCCTGACTTTGATTCCTTTTGTTCCATCATCTGTGCTGCATTCGTTAACTAACCTTCATCCATGTTCTTCATTTCATGTCTCTTGTACATTTCAAATTCAAATACAGTCTAATCCCGTTTTAGCGAATTCAGTTACAGCGAAAATCTAGTTTTAGTCAAGGCTTCTGCCATCCTTAACTCAAATTATATAAGAATAAAGTCAACATTCGTAATTCGGTTCAACAAAATTTCGTTTAACCGGTCCCTTGGACTTCGTTAAAACTGGATTCGACAGTTATTCATCTTGTTTCATGCATCATATTTTTTTAACGTTTTTATTTGGAAAGTTTTGTGTGTTTTACTTGTAGTGGTGAGATTTGAGATAGTGTTTAGTGAAGGTGCCATACTATATTTTATGGTTAACCTTTTTTAATTCCACAGCAAGATACTGTGTTGTTGTTATCACATATTTACGACCATTTCTGAAGATAAAAGAGGAAAGAAAAATGCCGAACGGTATTAGTTTATGGGTCATTTAACACTTAAAAATTAAATATCAGCAAAAAAGTTTCAATTGCATTGTAAGTTATTTTGACAAATGAAGTGTAATTTGGCTGGTGTGTAGAATAAGGGATTAAAGTAAACAAGTAGCCAATCTTCAACGTTGACCATAATTTTGAAAAGAAACTGAACAATTATTTATTCAAAATGGCATAAAACTAACATTAAATGTATGCAATATTCATTCAGCAAATGTATTTTTAATCTCCTTTCAACATTTCATTTGATGTGTATTTTAAGCAAAGTTACTGATGTAATTTTTAAACGTTTGAATTTTGATTGCAATAAAACATTGTTCATTAGTTAATAGGGTTATTTTCTTTTAGTTTAGAAACAATCGGCAGAGGCACAAAATATCACGTATGCTTCATTTATTTCAGATAAGTTGGATGTAATGTGCAATTTCGGGAAATGAAACATTTTTCACTTCTAAAAAGTCATTTTCTACTTTCAAGTTCCATCCAAAAAAAAAAGAAGAAGAAGAAGAAGAAGAAGGCGCACAGGTTCGGGGGCACTACAAAACCAAAAGAAAAAACCGAAGTCGCAAACAGGTTTGAGGGTGCAAAAAAAAAAAAAAAAAAAAAAAAAGTCTTCTTTTCAGTCCTTGATGATTTTTATTACAATATTTAAAATACAAGAAGCATATGGTTTCCTTTTTTTCTTCGTGCATTTTATTTCAAGTGTTATTTTTCCAAAAAAAAAAATAATAATAATTTTTTTTTGAATTTTGACATTTGGAATTCAAATTATGTTTTTCGCAATCACGAGTGTGTGTTTGTGTCTGTGTGCAGGCATGAGTGTGTGGGTATGTATGTGTGTAGGTGTTTGTGTATGTGTGTGGGTATGTGTGTATGTATGCGTGTATGTATGCGTGTATGTGTGTGTGTGTGTGTGTAGAATATGGATTCAACCTGGAGACGGTATTCGCTATAGGAGCAGCATCGTGAGGCCGGTCGATGGTGGTACTGCAGAGGGAGGCGGTGGGAAAATAAAATCATAGGAATTCAAAACAGTCAAATGGCAAATAAATAAATAATGGCAATAAGCAACGTGATTGCCCAAAAAAAGGGGGGGGGGGAGGCACACAGGCAAAAACTACTAAATGGATTTCAATGAAACTTTACAGTAATATAGCTTATACATCAGAATCACACTTAGGGTACTTTTCGTCCTGTTATGAGGGGCAAAACTCCTCTTTATAAATTCTTTAATATGGGGGAGAAAAACTAATTGCACATATTAACATTACATGTCCATGGAAAGCTCTGATTTTTCTGCTGAAGATGGCACCTGTTCGAAATTTCTAAGTAAAATAAAAACAAGTTTAATATTTAAAAAAAAAATAGTTAAATCGGTGATCTTTCATTGTTTACATTTCTCGCCGATGACATCACAAATGATGTGTTGCCATTCACAGAGCAAAATATTTAATTCGCATCTTTACTCACGTGTATTGGCAACGATATGGTTGATAGCAAGCGTAGAGCGCAATTTGATTGTCATAACGTGGAAACGCGGTACAAAGATGCGCCAAAAAGTATCATTTGTGACGTCATCTAGACCACGCCTTGTTTGAAAAATCGGACACTTTAAAAAAATTAATTAAAAAATAAGCGTTGAGAAAATGAAAGAAATTTCTGTGACCATGTTTTTTTTTTTTTTTTTTGCTTATTCTATCAATTTCAATGACTAAAAGTACTACTTTTGACTGAAGGAAACAACCCCATTGGGGCAGTGAGAAGCAAAGGGATGTAAGTGGACATTTTCAAGTTTTGAGTAAAACGTGTTTAAAGATAAGATCCTAGGTAGGCTTTCATTGAATTTTTTTTCAAAACCATGCTGTATAGCAGCAACTAACAGGTCTACTAGTACCATCTCTTGCCCCAAGACAGAGAAGAGGTTCACCTACCATGTGTAGCCCATGGTTATCTGCAAATTAACCATCTGGTTATCTCCAAATTTTTAATTCTGCCACTTACATCCCTTTGCTTCTCACTGCCTCAGTTGTATTTATTGTTGAATATTTTTGCTTTTTGTCTGCCTGTGGCTCAAGGCTTTTCCATAGTCAACTCTTAAAGAAACATTTTCGCACAAGATTGGCAAATAATAAATAGATTTAGCTAATTATTTTCCACTTTAATGTAATTTTGAAGCAATTATTTATTTGAGTTGATTGTACACTTACTCATTATCCAATCGACCAGGAATCTCGCCAAACTTTATTGCGGAAAGATATCAAAAGCTTTCCGCAATTTCCGAGAGCATTTGTTCATTTTCTCACTGTTTTTGAAGCTAAAGACTACGTAATACTGTTTCTCGATTTTCACCATGCAACCAAAATATCGTCATTAAAATAATCTTTAAAACTTATGTTTCAATGTGAAATAATCCCATAACTTAATTAAGCAAATCCATAAACAGCACAAAAACTTCCATTAATTTGTCTTTGCGCACTATTTCAAACAATTGCCAACTTTTACTACTTATTTCGGAGCATTTCAGATAAAAATATTTAGCATCATTTTATGTCACCAAAAGCATCTCAGTATTTGACGACAATATCTCTTTGACGAAAATTAGCAAAAGAGAGTTTTACAAAGTAGGGAGGGGAGACTTATAAAACGATTACCACAAATTTGGTAACATTTTAAATCGCTGTAAGAACCCATAATAATTGAAATTTCCCAAAATAACTAAAGCAAGTATAGGGAGATTACGGGCGGCTACATTTTTTTTAAAAACAGTTTGTACTTTAATAGCCATTTAGAGAAGGTTTTAGACTGAGTTCTAAATAAATAGATAAAAAACAAGTGATAAATATTTTTAAACAAGTGAAGTTTAATTTTATATTTTGAAAATTCCTCAAATTTGTATATGCTTAGATGTCGTTTTTTCGTTTCTAAAAGAATACTATTCTGTTCTTCATAATTTTACTTTTATGGGTAAAGAAGCATCTCGGTTTTTAATCACATCAAATTGGTGTGTTTTTAGTTCTTTCAGTTAAAGCAAAAAACGAATGAAAGTAGCGGTTGTATCTCATAATTATTAGAGACACAGGCAACGCCGGGTATTTTTGCTAGTAAACAATAAAACACGCATACTTTTGGGGGCCTAAAAAAAAAAGAAAAGAAAAGAAAAACAAACAATCGAAGGCGCTCAGGTTTGAGGGAGTAAAAGAAAAGGGCACTCAGGTTCAAGGGCGCATAAAACCCGAGGGCGCACAAGTACGAAGGCGTAAAGGAAACAATGGAGCACAGGTCCAAGAAACATGAAAGAAAGAAATAAAACAAGAAGTTCCGTCTAGAACTAAACGAGCTTACTCTCCCGTATACCCATACTACAGACTGGTACCTGATCAATATTCTCAAAAATAGCTAAAATCGCAAATTGTTTCAAACATATTTTTTAAATATTTTAAGCTGATTTCTAGGAATAAAATATTCCTCACTCATCTAAAAAATTAGATGCGTGAAAAAAAAAAAAAAAAACAACCGAACGAATAAAATGGCAGAAAAAAAAAAGACCAAATAAAATACCAGCACCTTTTAAACAAAGCAGCTAATAAACTTTTTTCCATTAAAAAAAATTTCTTAACAGCTTTCAAAACGAAATAATAATTAAAATTAATAAGCTCATTAAAATAAATACATCACATCCAAAAAAAAAAAAAAAATAGTTTATTTTTCCCCTGCTGCCGAAAATATTTTTTTAAATAAATTATGCACTTGCCAAAATAAATAAATACAATAAAATGTCAACTTAAAGAAATAATTTTCTTTGTCAAAAAAAAAAAAAACGTCTGCGCATATCTTTATGTAGAAATATAAATGACTTCGAGTTTATCCGCCGAAAACTGAATACCTAAATTAAAACTTTAGCGTGAAAATAAAAACAAGTCATATCAACACAATAATTATTTCACAGTTAAAACCATAACTGTGGAGTCGGAGTCGTAGTCAATCTCATTTTGAGATTAAGGAGTCGGAGTCGAACATCCAAGAATCGGAGTCAGTCATTTGTCCTCCGTGTATAAATTTTTGCCAAAGCTACGAAGTCAGAGTCGAAGTCGGAGAGTCGGAGTTTGTCGGGCACAGGAGTCGGAGTCATGTGCCCCTAAATTCTAGGTGACGGAGTCTGGAGTTTGGAGTCACGAGCTATTTCCAACAAAATTTGTTTGAAGTAAATCCGCCTTCAAGCACGGAATCTACATTGACTTTCAGTTTCCCCGTAGGCGCTAATGTTAAGAGATTTGAACTGTTCAAAATTGACGGAAAATTGTTCAAATCAAAAAGATATTTTATATACAAGTTTTTCATCAAAATTTTTTTCCTAAAAAGTTTGTTTGAAGCAAATTCGCCACACAGTTCGGAATTGCCTTGAATTTCCCCGTAGGCGCTATGTTAAGTTTTATTGAACTGTTCAAAATTGAACGAAAAATAGTTCAAATCAAAAAATGAACTATGGGAATAAGGTGTCCTCGCCGAGACCTTTCGAACAAATTTTTTTTTTTTTTTTTTTTTTTGAATCGGACCATTCACTCAAAAGTTATTAGGGGGGGGGGGGCAGACAGACAGACCGACAGACATTTTACCCCATCTCAACAATTTAATTATATACAATTTAATTTTTCGATATTTATTTAATTATTTTATTTATTTTTGACTTTTTTTTGTTTTTCGCGATATTTTTGAGATGCATTAAGCCTTCTTTCATGCTTTTTTTTTCTTTTTCTGACTTTTACTGGGAAAGTAGGCTCGAAGTCGCGCAGGTTTGAGGACGCAAAATAATAATAAAAAAAAGTCGCACAGGTTTGAAGGCGCAAAAGGAGGGAAAAAAATGAAAAAAAAAAAAAAGGTGCACTGATTCGAGGGCGCAAAACAGAAAAGGAAAAAACAAAGTCGTACACAAGTTAAAAGGTGCTAAAAAAAATAAAAGTAAAAACATAAAAAAACATTAAGGCTCACAAATTTGTGGGCGCATTCAAAAAAAAAAAAAAAAAAAAAAAAAACGAAGGCAGACATGTTAGAGGGCACAAAATTAAAAAAAAAGGTTCAAGTGCACAAAATAACCCCCGAAGACGCTCAAATTTATGGGCGCACGTGTCCAAGGGGGCAGGACCTAAAGGGTGCAAAAAAGCATGAAAGAAAAAAAAAAGGAGGGGGGGTACAGAGGGCGCATCGGCCAGCGGGCATAATTCTTTTTGTGTTTTGGATCCCCGAAGGAAGAGGGGCCCCAGAAGTAGTAGGCCTGTGTGGTAATCAGGGCTGCGGAGTCGGAAGGAAAATGGCCGACTCCGACTCCTGGATTTTGAAATGCACGACTCCAACTCCGACTCCGGATCTTTTAAATTGTATTTTCTCAATTCCCTCTCTCCCTTTAGGGGAAGAGGAAAACCTCTACACAAATATTGAAATATCATTTTTTTTTAATGAAAATTTCGCATTTTGTATTTTATTGTAAACCCAAGACGCAAATAACGTTAGAAGTTCAATTTAAAAATTAAATTTTCCAATAGTTACGAGTTTAAATAACTTGAGAGAGAAAAAAAGCCCCTTTTTTCTAAGTCTAAGTTCTTGAGAGGGGATGGTTAGAATCTGGTGACACCCATCTGGTGAGTGACACCCAAAGTCAATTTCAGAGTTTAAAAAATATGAATATTTTAATTCTGAAAATTTAAGGAATATATTTTTTAAGTTATATTTCATCAATAAAATTTCAACGAAAATAGGGCACATATATGTCAGGAGCAAATTTTACACAAAATGAGGCGGTATATGAATTTGCACGAATAGCTTTTACTATACCTATATTTCTTCTTCGCTAAATTTTTAATTTAAATTTTATTGGCTGCTTTAGAATTAAACTTAATATGAAGATTTTAAGATTAACTAACATTATTGAGTGTTGTAATCAAGAAATCATTTACACTTATTTTGTTCTATACTTTTTAGGGAGAACCAAGTTGATAGGAATAATCTTAATAAAGAAAAAAACACATTAGATTATTTTATCGGATCTTTTGGATTCCATCTTTCGCACCAGAACTTATTTGAATTTACCGATCACCCTTAAAAGTTTGCATCTGAGCTATGGGCCTCGACTTACTAAATTGTTGCGTTCCTTTCAATATTTTATAACTGAAATCGAACAACACACTATATTTTTATTTTTATATTAAAGTGATTATTTGAAAATGTTAGGGCAACAAAACCGTTGGCTGACGCGACGGTTGCTATTAGTTAAATTAAAAAGCAAGCAAACTAGGGGACGGCTACAGAAAGTTCGGTAAGCACTCAAGCTAGCTGATTGCCATAATGGCAGTTATTTTCTCATTAATAGCTTTTTATACATGTACTTCAACCAATTGGTAGTCAGTTTTTAAAAAATGCAAATAGAGTCAGTGAAAATTAAAGAAAAAAAGAAGCCCGAATTCGAAGTCGGCATGTTTTCTAACGACTCCGACTCCAACTCTTTTACTCCAAAATCAGTCCGACTCCGACTCCACAGCCCTGGTGGTAATCACGCCCCCCCCCCTTCCTCGATTGCTCAAATGTCGGGCCTGGATTGGCGTCATGAACTCCTCCGCCCTAGTAGTAAAACAGCCTTCGAGCCGAGGATTTGTGTTGTCCATGGAGTCGATTTTAGAAAGAGTGAGAGAGTGCAGTGTCCTGAAACTATAAATCGTGCCATCTAAGCCCGACAGATGGCAGCACATATTGTGAAAATCTCGCATTTTTTGATCAAGATTTTTTTTTCTTTTCGTAAGTAGAGAAAAGGATTAGGAATGCAAATCCTTCAATCCAAGATCTTATTTTCATGTACCCTCTAATATTCGTGATAAAGTACATTTCTTAGCAGAAAGGGGTAAGATTTCTGTCTCAAATGTTTTTACTCTTGAAAGGAGAATGCTCTCTATAAAATAATCAGTGTTTTCCAACCATTTGGATATAGAAATTCACTGATTAATGCGCACGTCACAACAGGCGACGGAAATTTATTTTAGAGACGCTAGGTGTTCCGCATCCATTCCTTTTCGCAGAATAAAAGCATAACAAAAAACAAAACACAATTCCGCACTCCAATTTTTGCATTGTGATAATTTGAGTGCTAGCGAGTGAAGCACGGAATACTTTTGTGCCAAAGCATCTTGACCAGATTTGTCATTTTGGAGGGACAGACGATTGCAATTGCACCCCTCGGCTGTAGGAAATTAAAGTATTTCAGGCATAAAATGTTAGGCTTGTTTTTAAATTTAAATTACACACCCATTCCTGTAGCCCGGCTAGCTCAGTCGGTAGAGCACGAGACTCTTAATCTCGGGGTCGTGGGTTCGAGCCCCACGTTGGGCGTTCTTTTTTAGATAATTATTTATTAGTACATTTCATAGATCTATTCGTGAAAAGCATGAGGCTATGTTGAAATGCAAAAAGATAATCGTTTGACATTATCTCTTTTGAAATTTCTTTTATTAAACTAAAATATGTTCCGTATAATTTGTATACCTTGCTTTGGCAGGGGGTTTTTTTTTTTAGTTTTAAAATCATATATTTTGTTTTTTAAGTAACAGATATTTTTATCCTTATTTTATTTTTTTCTTTACATTTGTCTGTTATCGTGCATATTTTTACATAAACATTTCTCTTTCTTCAACTTCTTTCTCACACAAGAAGACCCGCACCTGATGTTTATTTTTCAAATAAACATTGTTGCCGTGTCGATTTCTGTTGTTTTTGTGATTGGTGAAGTTAGTCCCCATAACTTCAGTTTTGCTGAACATTTAACACAAAAATAATCACGCAACTTGAATTTTTGTGTCGAAATTCGTCGGGAATTCAGTTTTATATAAAGACATAAAAAAATTTAAAGTTTTATAAAGAAATTCAATGATTTTGAAATATTAACTATAATTTTGACGCAAGAAAACACGAATATATCGCACCAAAGTGACACAACTCAAAAAGAAGAAAAAAATAATAACACTGGAAAAATTCAAAGTTTTACGCAACTGTAATTTAAAGTCATTTCGTCTCAAATATTATAACACGTACAAAAACTTGCGATGTTTACTGGTTAGTTTTTGTTGCTTAATAATGTACGATTAAAGTTTCTAAATTACATCCCCTAAAACCACGCTGAATTTTCGCTCTAAATTTTGAAGAAAAAAAAAAAAAAAAAAAAACATGGTGTCACTATTGAGTATACTGTTTTCATGCTACCACGCATTAGTTATCTAAGCTAACTGTATGCAAGGGGTTTTTTTTTTGAAAAAAAAAAAGCATTAAATTTAGACATTTAATCAGGGGTGCCCACACCTAGGGGGGGGGGGAGGGGTCATTGCGCAGACTGCGCCATTGCAATTTTTAGGGGGGGGTTGACGAGTATTTTTCTCATTGGAGGGGGGGGGGGGTCTTCGCGATATTTAGGGAGTGCGCCCTTGCTGTCAGGGGGTGGAAACCCCTGTTTAAATCATTGCCCTGAGCAGCAACTTGGGGGGGGGGGAGGCGAATTCCTTCCATTTCTGTGTTTTTTTTCGTTGAAACTCGATTTAATAACTTGAAAGAAGATGGGTAAGGGCGGCCAAAGATTTGCCCCGACCAGGAAAAATCGGAGATCTGGCACCGACAGAAAAGTTCAAATTAAAAAAATATATTTTTGTTAACCCCGAACGAAATTTTCTTTATTCCCTTAAAGTCCTAGGGTATTGGTCCAACGCAATAAAATGGAAAAAATACGGCAAGCACGTCATTTAGGGGGGGGGGAATCAATTGCGCACCCCCCCGAATTCGGAAAATTATTGTCATTATAGATGTTAGTAGGCGTGTTTTTTGCTGTTTTTCGGTATAATTTACATTGAGTATATTATCTTTGCCCCCCCCCCCCACCCGGAAGTTTTTGAAATGACAGGCCTGAGTTTAATAAGTTAATGAGGGCTGAAGCTCAAGATCCAAAACAGTGGGTCCGAAAAAATGGTCGAATCTTTGCTAAAAAGGCTTATTTCAATGGTTTTTTAATTTTCTCTCCCCAACCCTCTTATTCTTGAAGAAATTGTTTTGCCTCCACCCTTCAAATTTCGTAATAATTCAATTTCAAAAATTTTATGCGAAAGTTACAAATTGTTTAACGGCTAAGGGGAAAAAACCCCATATTTTATACAAAATAGTTTTTGTCAGGGCTGTGGAGTTGGAGTCGAAGGTTCTAAGATTTCCGGAGTCGGAGTCGGTAATTTTTTTTCTCCGACTCAGCAGCTCTGGTTTTTATGCAGCAAGCATATTTGTTAATCACTATAAAATCGCCCGTCAAGATATGACGGTGTGAAAATTGCTTCTACATTTAAATGAATCAATTGCCTGTTTGGTAGTATTTTTTGATAGTTGAAATTTTAACCTTAACTACAGTAGATTAATCCTAAAATCCAGTAGATAGCGTACATCGTTGACCATTTTTACGTTTGTTCAGTGGCGCAGCGAAGGGGGATTTGGGGAGTGAAAACACCCTCGCCGCAGCCATTGGTTTTAACATACATGCAAATTCCACTAAAGTAGTTTATATGCATATGAAAGGACTGTTTTGATCAAAAAAAAAAAAAAAAAACTTTAGAAGGTATTTTTGATCAAAAAATCCCCTATAGAAGGTGTTTTTGCTTTAACCCCCCCCCCCCCCCGTCAGAAGGTATATTTGCTTAAAAAACACTCTATGAGGTATTTTTCATCACCCCCCCTTCCCAGAAGGAATTTTTGATCAAAAACCCCCACTAGAAGGTATTTCTGGCTGCGCTAGTGTGTTTCTTCTAAAATGACAGTATTACAAGTAGAACAAGTCAAATTACCGGATCCAGTTCAGCCCTGTCAAAATAAAGCATTTTCAAAGGATTTCCTTGCATTTCAAATATTACCAGAAAATATTATTATCAAATTATCATGCCGTTTCTAAACGGCGGCAAATAGGGGGAGCGAGAGGGGGCGGTTGCACCCCCAAATTTTTTACTAAGAATAATTTTAAAAAATGGCTAAATTCAATTTAGATAACTTAGAAAATTATTTGCTTGCATTTTAAGAACAGAAAAAACAGATGGAGAATAATTGTTTGCCTTAACTAAAGAAGTAATCTCTTCATATGGGTTAAATATTTCAAAATTGTGTATTCTATGTTATGCTGATGCATCTTCTATGAGATGCCCGTACAGTGTTTAGACTGCGCAATTTCTACGCGTAAACTCCATGTCATTTTACATAAATTTTTATGCTCATATTATAACTTAATGTTTAGCTAATAAGTGTTCATTGATTCCTTGTACTAGAAACATATTTTAGCAACTCGATGCATTATATGCTTTCTTAGAAACTCTTTGTAAATATATGCTCTTTATGAAAAACATCTCACATCGGAAAATACTTTCATATCAACAAATATATCTTGAGGCTCTTTACTTGACAATCTCTAAGTGACACTTGATGGTATTCAAAAGTTAAATCTATAAAAGCTCCATAGAAGAAAGCGACCTTTTCAATGATAGAAAATCTGATGTCATTTTAATATGTGTGATTTTGTTTGAATTATTGTTTACTTTATTTATACTGTGGAGCGTTTTTTGAACAATGCTACACTCTATCACAAAAATTTCAATCCGCTAACCTTAATTCTTGGATTGACATTTGAAACTCTTAATAATTTTCACACTAATGCATGCTTGAGCCCTTGAACAAAGTGTAAAACTTTGTGACAGAACTTTCCGTAACAGTTTTTACTGTATGCCAATGCAGAAGAGGTGACAAAACCACATGAAGTTTTAGTCAAAATATTAAATCACTATTTTAAATAAAATGATCAATTCAGCTTCTCAAGAAATTTAGACAGGATTTTATGAGATATATTTATCATTGGTCTGTTCAATATTATGTAGATCGGTTATAGAAAGCGAAAAAAAAAATATATTACTCTTGGGCAATTCCACAGAAAAAGGTAAAAGATGGCAGAGTTTTAAAATAATCTTTTTCTCATAATTTTGGTATCAGTGGAAAGGTAATTGTCTGAAGTGTATGGAAATAACAAAAATATGCAACAAAAGCAAAATTAATTAGCGTTCTGAGGCTTCAAATCAGGTTGTTATGATCATGTTCTAACGAGTAACTTTTTTTTATACGACTTAAGAATAGCTGTTTGATACTTACATTGTCTCATTTTTCAAACATTCTCTCTAAAATATGCTTCTCAGAACTCTCTAGAAGAGTTATATACAAAAAAATTGCACTTTAATTGCAAAACTCAATTTTTAGGGATTTTTTCATATAAGGCATTTTTGTAATTCTACGTCCGACACCAAATTGGCTGAAAGTTTATATTATCTAAAACTGAGTGGAGATTTTTACAAAATATTTTGTCTGCAAATAAAGATTTTATATGCAATTAAAAATAATCATTTAAATTTAATTTCAAAAAACTAGTTATGCTTAAATAAATGGTCAGAAAAATTTCTACGTCCGACACCAATATTTTCCTAACTGAAACTAGGTTTATAAGTATACGAAAATTCCCGGTTAAATTAAATAATTCACACATGCTATTCATGCCTAATTATGTATTTATATTTATATTTTTACATAACATAAATTTAAAGAACATATACACAATATTTTGACTGGGGAAAATATCTGAAGATAAGAAATGAGTCTCATATGTTTATCAATAGCGATTAAAGTAGTTATGTATAAAATTATGAATATTTAAGAAGCATTAGGGTTCTCAGTTCAAAAATAATACTCCTCCCTTACCCAGTTTTCACTTAAAAACTCTCAGGTATTTTTGGTGAACTCACAACAACCTCTGTTTGTGCCTAGAAATGCTCAGTTTCGTTTACAACAATTTGTAACCAACATCCAAATTTCTTATTATTTGTTAATAAGTTAGATTTTTCTTCATTAAAATTCTACAAATCAATCTTCATTTCTTTTCACCCTAGTGATTGAGTTTTTTGTTGTTCACATAGAGATTGTAAAAAAAAAAAAAATGCGTCCAATCTCTCTTGTTCTCGTTATAGTATTTTCCTTATTTTATGAGTGAAGACTTAAAATACAAATTTCCTGGAATGGTATACAGATATTGATACATTAGGGGTGTCCATCTCCCCAAAAACAATGAGATCCCCCCTGCCCCCCCTCCCAAATCCCTCAAGAACACCCAGAAGAATAGTATTTTGTCAGAAAAACAAAGAAATGTCTTGAAAAACATTCCTTGTAAACAAGTTTTATGACATAACTTGGGCCATGACCCCCCCCCTACATTCTTTTTGAATAAAACTTTTAGTTTCAAATTATTTCAATTTTCACAAAATTATTTGATTTTTCACAAAAAATGGAGCCCTGGGAAAAATTCTACACAGACTCCTGTTATGCCTATTTTCCCCTTTTTTATGCTTTAAAATACCATAATATATAATTCCATAAACAAATTAAGAGTTAAACAGCTTTTTAAGATGTTTATTTCATGTCAAATGTTGTCTGCTTTGCACATTCTACGTCCGACACCAACTATTCTACGTCCGACACCAAGGGGGAAAAAATTGTGCTTATTTATCCGTGAATTAATTTGGTGAAAAAGGAAAAATTATTCATATTTCAGCTTTACTTTTCAACATTCAAGTAGTCAAAAAATCTGAAAACAGTTCATTGAGCTGAAACTTGGGTTTTTTTTCAACGCACGTCAATTTTCAGTTCCCCTTTCATCTACGTCCGACACCATGAGGTTTTTTATTTTTAATATTTATAGTTGGAATTTTTTTTTCAGAAATTCTATAAGTTTTTATATTGTTCCTACATACATAAGTATTGAGAAAAAAAATTGGCCCAGTTCATCCATTTTAACTCTGAAAAATGTGAACTTTTATTGGTAAATTTCGTGCAAATTCTACGTCTGACACCGTGGAAATGCCGTCTTACTTATAGTAAGTGAAATTTGAGAGAAGAAGAATTGTTTTGTGAATTGCTTCCATTGTTTTTTTGACTATTTCAATCAGGTCAGTCATTTTATAGTAGATAACATTTGTGTCTCAACTTCAATATTGCTTTATTGTTCTTAACATTAAAACCATTTTATTATCCTTTCCTGTTAACCAATATACCGTACTGAGAAAATTCATGTTCAAAAAACTCGAACCCCCAAACGAAATGCTGAAATGCCGCCCCTGCCGTTTCTCGATCATTCGCTGTTATATATATGAGGATTACATTGAAACACGAGTATTGATAGTGTTCTAAATTCAGCAACCCATACAAAATTATGTGTCTGAAAAACAACAACAAATTCAATTTTAATTGGATGGGTAGGCTTGCTTTGAACACGAATTTTCTCAAAAGGTGAATTATTGAAAAAATATCAATGTTCTTATTCAAACCCAAATGCCACAGCGATGCTATTTTACTGATTTCTATTTCCTGACACAGTTCTTCCATTGCATTTATGAAACTGGACATGCTGCATTGCGCCAATTTCAATCATTCCATGCCTCCCTACGGAGGCGCGCCTCATAGGTTAGAAACCACTGGTTTACCTGCAGCCAGGAGCAGTCAAATCGCAATAACTCTGAACGCAATTTTTAATTTATTCTTGACATTCAAAACTGCAAACCAAAAAAAAAAAAAATAAATAAGAAGAAAACAAAAAGCAACATCATTAATATTACGGTTGATATTTTATTGATTGATTTACAGAAAAAGTTAAAAATAGGATGAAAATGACATAAATTACTTTCTGCCTCAACACCTGTGCTGTTCCAAGGTACAGAGTTTTATACCACTACTGAAAGTATTTCCAAAAGCATCAGCACAAATTGTGAACATGTAGTTGATACGGACAGATGCTTTAGTGTTACCAAATGTTACCATTTTTGCAGCTTACTCTTGGGCAACAGTAAGGATATTGTCTTCCATTCCCTTTGACTATTTTACACCCTTCAGGTACGCCGATAGTACTGCAGCTGAAATTAATTCAAAAAGTTATTCATGAAGCGTTATTTTTTTTTTCAGTAAGTTACCGCCCTATAGCCAGGGATAAGGCAGAAATACATGAAATACACCGCCAGCTCAGTCGTTCCAGCCGAAGACTGCAGTTTCGTGCTTATTAGCAATCATCAGCCCGGCTTAGGAAGTGACTGAGCTGGAGGTGGAAACCTCTTAAGGAAGCCAAGAGTGCCAAACAAACTGGTAGCTAATACAGAATTATCACTAACCAGACGAGTGACCGAAGCATTGGTTCGGTTCAACTCGAAGATTGAAGGCAAAAGGCAGTGGCATTTTCAGTAAGTTACCGCCCTATAGCCAGGGCTAAAGCAGAAATACATGAAATACACCTCCAGCTCAGTGATTCCAGTCGAGGACTGCATTTTGTGCTTATTAGCACTCATCAGTCTGTAGGAAGTGACTGAGCTGGAAGTGGATTGTTGCCAACAGAGAGAAAGAAATGAATGTCTTTTTCCGCCACGCGTATGCATTGTACAATTAAATAAAATTTTAGAAGTAAGCATGAAGTTCAGAAGCAATTTCAAATTCCATGGCACAAAATGAGTAAATAAACTAACGTCGTTTTAAAGCGTCAGCAAAATGAGAAAGAATTCTTACCCATAGCCTTTGGCATACAATATTCTCTTATGAAATATACATTCTAATTTTTCGCAGTTCTTGTAGTCAAACCAGACTGTACCGATTGGATGCATTTCCCAATCGTCATCTATGCATTCTCCTGCAATAAATACAAATTATCAGTGGAGCTAACAATGCCATAGTGACTTACGTAACATTCACAGCGGTTTTATTAACTCTTTTTCTCTTAATGATCGCTAATAATTCATTATTTATGATCCATTATTTATTATTCGTAATTTAATTCATTGTCACGAAAAAACATTTTTTTTTTTTGGTGCAAAATTGATGCAAGTACATGGCGGTTTCCTGAATCATGAAAAGTTCTCCATGCTACAACAGGATATGTCCCAAGGTACAAGATCCTTGGGACAGTCTGGAACTCTTGCTTTAAACGGCTGGCAATATTTTATTTTCAAACTGACTGAATTTTAAGAAATATATTGCATAGAAATATGTTTAAGAATTGAAATGTGACTTTTAGGTTTTAAATTTGATTTAAATATTTGACGTTAAAAATTAAAATATGAAAAGTGTCCCAAGGTACAAAATAATAGTTAGCTAAAAGAGGGTACACTCTCCCCTATATTTGAAATGGGTAAATAATTTACTTAAAAAACATACTACACATTTAATATAGCTGATTTTTTTTTTTTTTTTTTGGTCTTGAGTGCATGGACGCAGCCAGGCTTCGAGTTAGAGAGGGGCAAATAAGGGCGCAACCATCTGGTAGTTCTTAAGGTTACTCCTCCAAATTCTTGACCTTGCATTCAGTTACCAATCCTAGTGTGATAGTTTATAGACATATAAGAATTTTTAGGAACAAACCTTTCCCCAGAAAAAAAAAAAAAATCTTGTTGTACCCTTGGTACAACCCTGGAATATTCCACCCGGTCGTTATGAAAATGTACCCGATATTTCAAAAGCGATTGCTATTCCCGATCCTGAAATAAAAATTTCTTTTAATTATATTCAAGTCACAAAACGTGTCTGAGTCAAAGTTTGAAATAAAGCTGGAGTTGTTTTCCACGAAGGTTTATCGAAAATGTTAGGATTTCATTCGGCAGTCAGTAGCGGTGATATACATTCACGTTTCCTGAAGCCTGTACAATGTTCATATGTTTTCGTTACAAGTCTCATTGTATATATAAAAAAAAATTTAAAAAAAACATCACTTCTGCTTTTAATAAGTTGTTCTTTTAGCCAAGCTATTTGAAGCCTGTACATATGTTTTCGTTACAAATATCATTGTGTCTATATGTATGTATGTACACTGTAAAAAAAATCCGGAAACGTTTCTGAGTATATCGTGCAGCTGTGGTTCATGAAAGTTTCAAAAACGTTTCTGAGTATTTCGGAATCCTCTTTCTGTAATGTCCAGAAACGTGTCTGAGTATTTCGGAATCCTCTTTCTGTAATGTCCAGAAACGTCTGAGTATTTCGGAATCCTCTTTCCGTAATTTCCAGAAATGTTTCTGAGTATTCTGTGCAGCTGTGGTTCATGAAAGTTTCGAAAACGTTTCCGAGTATTTCGGAATTCTCCAAACAATTTTCAAAAACGTTTCCGAGAATTTCGGAATCCTTTTTCCGCGATTTTTTCTAAAACATAATTCTTTATTATAGTATTGCATACCATATCAGTTTCAATTCTTTCATATCTAAGAGCAATAATACAAGCAATTTTAGAATTATTCGTGGATTTTTTTATTTTTTTTTTTTGGAATTTCTAATGACAAATAGCATGGTTAACAGCATAACATATGCACAGTTATAAATTTTTGAAAAATTATGAAATAATCTAGTAGTTTCATTCCTAATCACAAAATCGTCGGGGAATTGGAGTGGGGGGTACCTTCTGAAAAGTGGGGATTGTTTGTTAAACAATCTTAAACTTCAGTTTTTCTCTCAATATTTTCAAGACAAAACTATCAACATATTGTATATTTAATGCAGAACTTAAAAACATATCTTGTATCAAACTTGATAGCTTTTATCTTCGGATAAAATTTGACAGGACTTACCTACCCTTCGCGTTCCGGAATTCGTTCACCTCAAGTCAATTTCTCTGACGAACAAAGTGTACCGAAAAGTACCAACAGAGAAATTGATGAATTTAAATATGACACCAAGTCCCCCTGCTGGAACCATTCGGGTTGATTCTTCTGTTCTTGCCCTTTTCCAGCTCATCACAAATATAAATACTTATTCAAAATAGGTTACTGATTTTATTTTTACAGTGTGCGCAAAATGCATTATATATTTTATTTATTAAAACATTGAACTCTATTACATGATTATTCCATTTCATATATACGAGAATAACCCCTCCCCCACCATAAAAGTGATGGTGCACCCATAAAATGCTATGAAGCGCCCACCCCCCCTTGAAAAAGCAACATCATATACATTATAAATCAAAGTATCACATACATTATAAATCAAAGTATCATATAAATTATAAGTCAAATACTTTAATATGGTGTAAAAATACAAAATTATTTTATTAAGTCTTTTTTTTTTCTTTTTTCTTTTTTTTTTTTTTTTTTTTTTGCTTTGGTAAAATTGAGGCTTGTAAAACGAAAAAAATGAAGACACTTTTAAATACATATATGTATCTATTTGTTAAATAAATTAATACACATTTAACTAATTTAAAGCGTTTCGCTAATGCAAATATTTAAAGAGATATCGTCATTTAGATAATACTGAAGCACTATGTTCCTAATTACAAGAGATAGTTTTTTTTTTTTTTTACTTCATACAATCTAGCTACACTGTTTACAAGAGAATGAAAACATGCAACCTTAAAGACGAACTATCAAACCTGACAATTTGCATATTATAACATTTAATTCATAATGCTTGATACATAGCCAAATATTAACTGAGATTGACACATAAAAACAAAGTACACAATAACACATATTTAAATTTTTTTATAA